>NC_139018.1:20778287-20830787 GCF_964374135.1 Grampus griseus
ACTGGGTAATTTCATAGGGTAATGAGTGGGAGGATTATTTCAACTATTTTGGAGAAGGGGCAGGGATTTCCAGGAATTGGGTCACCGACCACTTTTTGGCCTTTTATGGTCAGCCTGGGAACTGTCATGGCGCCTGTGGGTGTGTCATTTAGCATGCTGATGTATTACAATGAGAGTATAATGAGGCTCAAGGTCTACTGGAAGTCAGTCATCCATCATCTTGGACCTAGTTTGTTCTAACCAGTTTATGTCTTGTCCTCAACAGCTATGTCGTTCTTTTAAAGGTTGTGCCCCACCCCCTTCCTGTTCAACCTCCAGGGATTATCAATTTTGCTTGGCCTGGAAGCCCCACAAGATTTCACTTCTAAAGCTCAGTTACTGTGTCTGGCACAGAGCAGGAACTCTATATACACAAGTGCCTGTTGATTAATGATTGATCGATGAATTAATTTCTTTGTCTTTGCTTCCCCTTTTAGACCTACCTAAACGCTTGTGGGGAGCCAGGAAAATGGAAACTTTCTCTGTCTTGTTCATTTTGATGTTGAAAACTTGGCATCTGTGCACCAGTGCTGAATCAAATCTCAGAGACAGAGTTTTAGGTGAAGTAGAAAATAGCTTTATTTCTTTGCCAGGCAAAAGGGTGCACAGTGGGCTTGTGCCTCTCAAAATTGTGTGTCCCAACCCAGTGAGGAGTTTCATATAAATAGTTCAAGCGTGGTGTTGCTGATAAGATTTGGGTGTGTGCAGGGCCTGAACTCCTTTAATCTGGTCTCAGGTTTTTTGTTTTGTTTTACTGCTCTTCCCTTGTCTTTTCATCCCTTTTCCCTGATTAGCAACTGTTTGAATCTGCCTTTGGGACTCAGGGAAGGTCATGGAGGCTGGAGTCTGTCCCCTACAAACAAGAAACAGGGGACAGAATGGCTTCCATGCTGAGGAGCCCCACAGGGTCCTGCTTGGTTTCAGTTTCTGTATGCCCAAATCCTATCTAAAAGTTTGGCAAACTTAGGTTCTCAATAAATATTTGTGGAGTAAGTGAATGAATGTAATGGCATATTAATAAGCAATTTCTTCATACCTTGGTATTTAGGTTGTTGTTACCTCTACCTCTACTTCCTTCACAATTGAAACTAAGATCAAGTTGACAACAGTTAAAAACAAAAAGAGTACCAATTTTTTAAAACAACCTATTCATAGCTAGAAAAGTAATCTTTCTTCTCAGCTCTGTGACTTGCCTCATTCAGAGAGAGGTACTCTTTCATGAACTCAGAATGGGAGTCTCCTACTACATTTTTTCTGAAAGTTTATCCCAGGTACTTGTTTTTTTTCCCACAAGTTTTAAAAGAATTTACCATCAAGAAGCCTTAACAAGGTTTCTCCAAAGGAATATGTAAAATTAAACTGGACTTAAAAGGACTTTAAAATTTTCATCAAAGCTAAATAAATAAAGCAGATTATTTCTACCAAGTAAAAACACCCAATGACAAAAATTATTGTAGTTCATCTTATTCATGGTTTCCTGAGCAAGAAACTTAGGTTTAATTTTAACTATAACCAATTAAGGTTTTACTTCATTTTTCAACCAAATAATCTTTCAAAATACAGTTGACCCCTGAACAACACAGGGTTCATGAGCATTGACCCCTGCACAGTTGAAAATCCACGTATAACTTTCAGTCGGCCATCCATATCATGGTTCCACATCTGTGGATTCAACCAACCATGACTCATGTAGTACTGGAGGATGGACTTATTGAAAAAACTGTGTAGAAATAGACCCATGCAGTTCAAACCCATGTTGTTCAAGGGTCAAATGTACAGGCATATCTTGGAAATATTGCAGATTCAGTTCCAGACCACCACAATAAAGCAAATTTCTCAATAAAACAAGTCACATGAATTTTTTGGTTTCCCTGTGCATATCACTATAGCATATTAAATGTGCAAAAGCATTATGTCTAAAAAACAATGTACATACTTTAATTATAAAAACGACTTTATCGCTAAAAAATGCTAACCATCATCTGACCTTGGTAGAGGCTCTTGCCTCAGTGTGGATGGCTGCCGACTGATCAGGGTGGTGGTTGCTGAAGGTTGGGGTGGCCGTGGCGATTTCTTAAAACTAAGACAGCAGTGAAGTTTTCCATGTTGATTGATTTTTCCTTTCAAAAATGATTTCTCTGTAGCATACAGTGATGTTAGTATTTTACCCACAATATAACTTCTTTCAAAATTGGAGTCCTCTCAAGTCCTGCCACTGCTTTATCAACTAGGTTTATGTAATATTCTAAATTCTTTGTTGTCATTTCAACTAGCTTCACAGCATCTTCACCAGGAGTAGAGTCCATCTCAAGAGAACACTTTTTTTTTTGCTCATCCATTAAAAAGTAACTCATCCATTCAAGTTTCGTCATGAGATTGCAGCAATTCAGTCACATCCTCAAGTTCCATCTCTAATTCTAGTTCTCTTGCTATCTCCACCACATCTGCAGTTACTTCCTCCACTGACCTCTTGAACCCCTCAAAAGTCATCCATGACATTTGGAATCAACTTTTTCCAAACTCCTCTTAATATTGATATTTTGACTTCTTCCCATGAATTGTGAATGTTCTTAATAGCATCTAGAATGGTGAATCCTTTCCAGAGGTTTTCAATTAGCTTTTCCCGGATCCATTGGAGGGATCTATCTATGGAAGCTATAGCCTTACAAAATGTATTTCTTAAATAATAAGACTTGAAAGTCAAAATTACTCCTTGATCCATGGGCCACAAAATGGTGTTGTGTTAGCAGGCATGAAAACAACATTCATCTCATTGTACAACTTCATCACAGCTCTTGGGTAATCAGGTGCATTGACAATGAGCAGTAGTATTTTGAAAGGAATCTTTTCTTCTGAGTAGCTGGTGTCAACCTTGGTCTTAAAATAGTCAGTAAACCATGTTGTAAATAGATGTACTGTCATTCAGGCTTTGTTGTTCAATTTATACAGAACAGGCAGAATAGACTGAACATAATTCTTAAGGGCCCTAGGATTTTCAGAATGGTAAGTGAGCATTGGCTTCAACGTCACCAGCTGCATTACCCCCTAACAAGAGAGTCAGTCTGTCCTTTCAAGCTTTGAAGGCAAGCATTGATTTCTCCTCTCTAGCTCTGGACGTCCTAGATGGCATCTTCTTCCAATAGCAGGCTGTTTCATCTACCTTGGAAACCTGTTGTTTAGTGTAGCCACCTTCGTTAATTACCTTAGCTAGATCTTCTGGATAACTTGCTGTATCTTCTATAGCAGCACTTGCTGCTTCATCTTGTACTTTTATGATATGGAGACAGCTTATTTCCTTAAACGTCATGAACAAACCTCTACAAGGTTCAAATGTATCTTCTGCAGCTTCCTCACCTCTCTCAGCCTTCACAGAATTGAAGACAGTTAGGGCCTCGCTCTGGATTAAGCTTTGGCTTAACGGAATGTTGTGGCTGGTTTGATCTTCCATCAAGACCACTAAAACTTACTTCACATCAGCAATAAGGTTGTTTTGTTTTCTTATCATTTGTGTGTTCACTGGAGCAGCACTTTTAGTTTCATTTAAGAACTTCTCCTTTGCATTCACAACTTGGCTGTTTGGCACAAGAGGCCTAGATTTTGGCTTTCAACCTGCCTTCCTCACAAAGCTTAATTATTCTAGCTTTTGATTTAAAGTAAGAAACAAGAGACTCTTCCTTTCACTTGACCACTTACGGGCCATTACTAGCTGGCCTAATATCAATGTTGTTGTGTCTCAGGGAATAGGGAGGCCCAAGGAGAGGGAGAGAGATGGCAGAATGGCCGAGTGATGGAGCAGTCAGGACACAGGCGCTTATCTATTGAGTTCTCTATCTTATATGGGTATGGTTCATGGCACCCCAAAACAATCACAATAATAACATCAGAGATCACTGATCACAGTTCACCATAACAAATAATAAGTTTGAAATATTATGAGTATTATAAAAATGTGACACAGATATGAAGTGAACAAACGCTGTTTAAAAAATAGAGTTGCCCCACACAGGGTTGACACTCAGTTTGTAAAAACCACAATATTTGTAAAGCACAATATAGAAAAGCATAATAAAACAAGATGTGCCTGTAGTACTAAAATGCTTAGATAATTAAAATGATTGCTTATTGAGGTACAAAGATTTTGTGAAAGTGAATTTTATGATCTCCTTTTATAGAGATTTACATTCTCTATTCCAGGATTTTTTTTTTTTCTTATACCAGGTAACTTAGTGTGTCCCTCAGCTTTTTAAGATCATTTTAGCAGTTTATTTGTTCCATCATATTTATGAGCCAGAAATAGAAAATGATCAAAGTTTCATTCCTTCTCTATTCACAATTATTTTAATCATTTGCATTTAAATTTTAATTTTTCATAATATTAAGTTTTGTTTTAGTCCTTTTAGAAGTGGATAGTGCAAGGGCATTCTTTAGAATTGTATAAACAGTTGTATCCATCCAAACAGAAGAGGAAAATTATTTTGCTTCATGTAACTTCCTAGATAATTTCAAAAGTGAATATTGTTTTCTTTACTTATTGAGGTAGCTTTAAGAGTCTTTATGAAGAATTTTTTTTTTTCCCAGTAGTGGTTGCTTTTAGATAGTGGGATGAGAAATCCCAGATGCCATTAAAAAAAAAAAAGTGAGTAGGTGCTACTTTATTTAGATAGACACATAGACACATAGCCTGGGCAGCTAATGGGCTTAGGTAGATCATTGCTAATTAATTAAATATGTGGCCTAGTTATAGCAAAGCATCAGACCAACACAGATTCTGAGCTAACTTGCTTTTAGTTCTGTGTTTATCAACTAAGCCCAGAGTTGGAAACAAGCGTGTTATTTAAGCCTCACTCTGAGCCCCAACAGTTGAACACATTCCCTAAGAGGTGTATGGATCTGTAAATGGAAGAGCAGCTCAGCAGATGCTGGGATAGGGAAAGGAGGTATGGTAGAACAAACCAGAGACCCAGAGGAAGAAAGTCTCAGGATCTTGACAAAGTAGGCAAATATTCTGACTCAAGTTCATGTAAAGTGTGGCGACAACATTTGCCCAGCAGAGTCACTGTGAGAATTAAATAACATGCAAGAAAGCTTCTGACACATAGTTAAAGATCGGTAAAGGGTAGTTCCCTCCCCTTTCCTTTGCACAAGATCTAATTTAGAAAACAAACAGCAGCTAAGGGATAAAAGAGTCACTCTCAACCCCAGGCCCATCATAGGGAAGTGCTTCCTCACAGGCCAGCTTTATGGACAGCCATGCTTGATTTCATGCTCTACTATTGCGATTTTGAAATCTTTAGTAGTTTTGAACAGGAACCCCTCCTTTTCATCTTTTTTTCTTTTTTTAATGTTTTTTTATTGTGGTAGAAGTCACATAATATACTATTTTAACCATATTTAACTGTACAGTTCAGTGGCATTAAGTACATTCACATTATCATGCAACTCTCACCGTCATCCATCCCCTGAATTTTTCACCTTCCTAAACTGAAACTGTCTCCATTAAACACTAACTCCCCATTCTCCCTTCCCAACCACCCCCAGCATCTACCAATGTACTGACTCCATGAATTTGACTATTCTAAGTATCTCATATAAGTAGAATCAAACAGTATTTGTCTGCACCTAATGTATATAGGAATGCATTTTTAAGGTTAACTTATGTCCTGCAAAAAAATTGTTACTTCTTTTTTTTCTCCCTGTGCTATACAGTAGGACCTCACCAGCCATCTACTTCATACAGAGTAGTATACATACGTCAATCCCAATTTCCCAATCCATCCCCCCAACCCTTTCAGCCTTGGTGTCCGTACGTTTGTTCTGTGTCTGTGTCTGTATTTCTGCATTGCAAATAGGTTCATCTGTACCATTTTTCTAAATTCCACATATATGTGTTAATAACAATATTTTTGTTTTTCTCTTTCTGACTTACTTCACTCTGTATGACAGTCTCTAGGTCCATCCACATCTCTGCAAATGGCACAATTTCATTCCTTTTTATGGCTGAGTAATATTCCATTATATATATCTACCACATCTTTATCCATTCTTCTGTTAATGGACATTTAGGTTGCTTCCACATCCTGGCTACTATACATAGTGCTTCAGTGAACATTGGGGTGCATGTATCTTTTCAAAGTATGATTTTCTCCAGATATATGCCCAGGAGTGGGATTGTTAGATCATATGGTAGCTCTATTTTTAGTTTTTTTAAGGAACCTCCATACAGTTCTCCATAGTGGCTATACTAATTTACATTCCCACCAACAGTCTTTAATCCATTTTGAGTTTATTCTTGAGTATGTGTTAGGGAGTGTTCTAATTTCATTCTTTTACATGTAGCTATCTAGTATTCCCAGCACCACTTACTGAAGAGACTGTCTTTTCTCCACTGTATATTCTTGCCTCCTTTGTCATAGATTAGGTGACCATAGGTGTGTGCGTTTATCACTGGGCTTTCTATCCTATTCCGTTGACATATATTTCTGTTTTTGTGTCAGTGTCATATTGTCTTTATTACTGTAGCTTTGTAGTATAGTCTGAAGTCAGGGAGCCTGATTCCTCCAGCTCCATTTTTCTTTCTCAAGATTGCTTTTGCTATTCGGGGTCTTTTGTGTTTCCATACAGATTGTAAAATTTTTTGTTCTAATTCGGGGAAAAATGCCATTGGTAATTTGATAGGGATTGCATTGAATCTGTAGATTGCTTTGAGTAGTATAGTCATTTTCCCAATATTGATTCTTCCAATCCAAGAACATGGTATATCTTGCCATCTGTTTGTGTTGTGTTTGATATCCTTCATCAGTACCTTATAGTTTTCTGAGTACAGGTCTTTTGCCTCCTTAGGTAGTTTTATTCCTAGGTATTTTATTCTTTTTGTTGCAATGGTAAATGGGATTGTTTCCTTAATTTCTCTTTCTGATTTTTCGTTGCTAGTGTATAGGAATGCAAGAAATTTCTGTGCATTAATTTTGTACCCTGCAGCCTTACCAAATTCATTGATTACTGCCAGTAGTTTTCTGGTGTCACCTTTAGGATTTTCTATGTGTAGTATCATGTCATCTGCAAACAGTGACAATTTTACTTCTTTTCCAATTTGGATTCCTTTTATTTCTTTTTCTTCTCTCATTGCCATGGCTAGGACTTCCAAAACTATGTTGAATAAAAGTGGGGAGAGTGGTTATCCTTGTCTTATTCCTGGTCTTAGAGGAAATGCTTCCAAGTTTTCACTGTTGAGAATGATGTTTTGCTGTGGGTTGACATATGTGGGCCTCTATGCCCACTTTCTGGAGAGTTTTTATCATAAATGGGTGTTGAATTTTTGTCAAAAGCTTTTTCTGCATCTGTTGAGATGATCATATGTTTTCTTCCTTTTCATCTTTCACAGGATACCACATGTTATGTAGCTGGTCCTACTTCCCCAGAGCTGGGATATTTGCGGCTTATGCTTCCTGTCCTGGTCATGCAGGTAAGGACCCAGCCAAACACTGCTCTAAAGATAACCTCAAACTACAAACTCTAAAATAGAGGAGGAGCATGAACTTGAATTCCCAGTCATTTCCTCTCCTTCCACTGCTATTATTGCTCCTCTGCTTTCTATTGGTCTCAATTTAAGATTAGGGGGAAAATTGAATTTAAATTTATGTATCAACTGAAAAGGCTTACCATCTGGCTTAAAACTTTAAGGAGGCAATAAGGCAGTAAATGAAGAGTTAATTCATTCCAGAAACACTTTTAAATCTTTAGAACACTGATTAATAGTTATAATTAATTTCTTAATCTTGATCTAAAGGGTTGACAGAGGTTAGAGACAAATGACTTTTAGTAGAACCCTGGTGTTCCATGACCCAAAAAATATAGTGAACAAATAAGTGAACAAATTCTTAGATGCATAATATTTACAGCTTAATATCAGTTGGTTGGAACCTGGCTATCTCACCTCACTTATTCAAAATTCCTTCAGAGATCTCCTCATTTACTCTCATCTATAATATGTCTGCCATGATTTTAAGAATTTTATAGATATTATTCCTAATCCACACACCAAATGTTTGTGGCAGGTATTATTGTCTCCATCTTACAGAAAAGTAAAACCTGAGATTCCAAAAAAGTTAAGTTTATCCAAGATTACATGGCTACTAGATATAGAATAAAGGTGTTCTCACAGTACTGGCTATGTCCAAAGAAGGTGTTCTTTTAACCAAGCAAACTAAAGACCCCTAATTTTCATAATGGTGATCTGAGTCATTAAAGGGATATAAGTATATGATGATTATATTCCATTTAAGGAGATAACACATTTTAGAAAAATAATATTACAGAGTACCAGTATTTCTTAATGATACTTGGGATTTTAAATTCCAGCCATTTTTAAAAATCAAATTTATAGAATTCACTTCCAGCGAGTCTCAGATAAATTAAAAACTAATTTATCATCTTTCCTGACAGTGCTATTGCAGAAATAAGTCAACCAAGTTAAAGGTGGAAGTATGTAGATAATATAACAGAATGAAAATCATCATCAATAATAACCTAATATTTCTTTCATAGGAAAATTCCTAGTTGTTATTAATGATAAACGTGAAACATGGACAGAGATTTATGCATAGGCATTTATTTCAATGTAGTAATTTAGAATACCAAAATTTTGAAGAAAACTAAAGAGGGGGGCTTCCCTAGTGGCACAGTGGTTGAGAGTCCGCCTGCTGATGCAGGGGACATGGGTTCGTGCCCCGGTCCGGGAAGATCCTACATGCCGCAAAGCGGCTGGGCCCGTGAGCCATGGCCGCTGAGCCCGCGCGTCCGGAGCCTGTGCTCTGCAACGGGAGGGGCCACAACAGTGAGAGGCCCGCATACCGCAAAAAAAAAGAAATAAAAACTAAAGAGGGGATTGGTAAAATGAATCAAATCATGGCAGATGTAAGATATTATGCTCCCATTTAGAAATAGTAATGGAAAATGTTTAACATGATAAAAAATTAAATATTAAGGCCCCAAAGGGTATATGCATGCAGTAGGCTTGTCCTTAGTGCTGTTTGCCAGGTATTAACAGTTGGCTCCCTTTCTGGGAAAATTATGGACTTGATATCTCTGGCTGTCTTGTGGTTGGGTGGAGCCATGCAAGTAGTTCTAGCACTTGTTTTGATTGAGGGTCTTGATCGGCAATTAACTCTTATTTTCACCTATTATGAAAATTGTCAAATTTGAAATGATAGTTGCACAATCAGCATAGGTCCCAGAATAATTTTTATTAGTAAAGTCTTATTAAGCACCTTCAAATTTAAGAGGCTATCTTTAATGAGGAACACATAAAACTCTATTAAAAAAGAAAACCACATTAAACACTTGCTATGCATGAGGCATTATTCTAAGCATTAGGTATCTAACAGTAAACAAATAGATTCCCAGGAAGCTTACATTCTAGTTGAGGAAATTAAACAGTAAATACACAAAACAAGTAAGTGTGTATCCGATGATTATAAAAGTGAGAGATGATATTTTTCTACTGAAACAGATATTAGATTGATTGTAATAGATTTTCACGTTACTTCTAAATAAAAGCTTTCACTTGAATACGGATCTGGGATGGCATACAGTATAATACAACAGAGCCCATAATTGTATGGGGACACACAGATAGAAATGATGTTTTCAGTAATGGAAAGTATTATTCTACTTTTATAAAGCAGTTCACATATAGTCCACATAATGTCAGAACTCAAATTTTACCTACATTTGTGTGCACTCAAACTCACACATACTTTAGAAATGTTTATAGCTGACCTGAATGAAATATTAGGAACACATATAACCTGTAGGTGATTCCTGTTTTATTTGCTGAATTGTGTTTCAACATGTGCGAAAAATTAATTCTTTAAATTTAGCATTAGTAACTACTTCACAACATAAAAGTGACCTAAACTCCCAAGTATTGTATTTCAGCGTTCAACGCCAACAACATGACCCAATAGGTCAGCAACAAGGTGTGCCCACTCCAGCAGCATCTGGGTTCCTTGACCAACCCTCAGTGTAATGGCTGCTGTTTCATGTCTGACTTTAATATCACACAAGATTTTCTTGTGGC
This sequence comes from Grampus griseus, assembly GCF_964374135.1. Lineage (NCBI taxonomy): Eukaryota > Metazoa > Chordata > Mammalia > Artiodactyla > Delphinidae > Grampus > Grampus griseus. Next base: position 20,788,405 of record NC_139018.1, read on the forward strand.
CAAGCTATACAGGAAATAGAATCTGAGAAAATGTAGTTCCAAATTTGCTAGGTTGACATACTTCAAAAATACCACAGATTATTTAAAGAGAAACAATAACTGTCTTGTGAGGGTTATGAATAGAGAAAAATATGCCATAATCGTAACATAGAGGGCAGAAGATAGGTAAATAGAAATTATTTTATTGCACTGGGAGTGATACAGCACTAATTTTAAGATAGAATGTAATACATTTAGGATGCATATCAGTGTCCAAGGTAACTGAGAAGGTACACTTTAAAAACTGTGGTATAATTTAAAAAGATATAAAATAGACCATACAAAATGTTGATAAATTTTTTAAAAGGCAGGAAAGGATGAAAGAAATGAGGACAGGATGGGAGAAAAGAAAACCAATAGCATGATGGTAGACTTAAAACCGAGAATATCTGTCATTATATTAGACTAAAAAGTCTAAAAGGAAACATTGTCAGACTGGTAAGGAAAAAAACAAACCCACCTCTATACTTTTTATAAAACATTCTATATAAACACAAAGACACAGTAGAATGTTAAACAATAAAAACATACTAGTCAAAAGAAAGCTATTGCAGCTTTATTAATATCAGACTCCAAGGGAAGAAAGATCATTAAAGTTATAGAGAGATGTTTCATTTTAGCAAAACAGCAAATTAAACAGGAAGACTAAAAACTCATAAGTTTGCAATAATAATAATTCTTCCAAATACAAAAAACAAAATTTGACAGAAATGGAGAACTTGACAAAGCCACAACCATAGTTATATATTTTAATAAACTTCCCTTAGTGAATGATAGAAGACAGACATAAATCATTACCATTAGAGAAGATCTGAACAAAACTATTAACCAATTCATTTAACTCCTTTTTAGAACACTATACCCAAATAACTACAGAATATACATTCTCTTGAAGGCATATAAACCATTTAATAAAGCTGGTCATATGCTGGATAACAAAGCAAGTGTTAACAAATATCAAAGTATTTACAACGTAAATCGCCTTTGACTAAATAAGAATTAAACTGAACTGGAAGTTTAAAAAGATAACCAGAAGATCCCCAAGTATTTTGAATTTAAGCAATCAATAATAAAAGTATAAAATCCAATAAAAAATAGAACACTTGAAAATCCCTTTAAAGGGCATATCCAAATAGCTAATAATTGTATGAATAAGGAGCTCAGTGTCATTACTCATCAGGGCAATACACATTAAAACCACCCACACCCACCAGAAGGACTAAAATTTAGAACACCAACAAGACCAAGTGTTGTGCAAGTTACGGAACTCTGCTGCATTACTTGTGGAAGCATCAGGTAGTAAAAAACTGTGGGAAATTGGTAGTATTTACTAAAGCAATTCCAACCCTAGATACATACCCAAAAGAAATGAATGTATTTGCTTACAGAAAGACATACACCAGGATTTTCACAGAAGATTTAACTGAAAATGAAACAGTAACAAATTCATAAATAGTACAATTAATTGATATATGTATAAATTTGACATCTACAATAGTAAAAAAAAAAAAGAATAAACTACTGCAACATATAAAAACATAGATGTAATAGCTGTATCCTATAGGCATTATGTTGAACAAAAGCCAGACACAAAAGCTTCCATATAACATGATTTAATGTATAGTTGACCCTTGAACAATATAGGTTTGAACTGCGTGGGTCCACTAATATGAAGATTTTTTCTATAAATATATTGGAAAAATTTTGGAGATTTTTGACAATTTGAAAAAAATTCACAGAGGAGCCATGTAGCTCTCTCTCTAATAACTGGAGAAACTTTGTATCAGCCTATCATCACAGGTAAGTTGTTTTTAAAAAAATGTAACAATGTTTCCAATACAGTGTTATGAATATGACTGTAATACTGTATGCCATAAACATTTTATAATGATCCATTTCAGTCATTAGTGTACAGGCTAGGCTACTCTGAGGCCATCATATTGATTACATTAAGCTACAAAAAATCAATCATATTGCTGCTTCTTTGTTATCAGCACAAATCGTTACACCTCTAAATAAATATGAGTTTCTTTTTCACATTATCTATCTTTGCATTTTTGATGTCTAGCATTAGTAGTACATATAACATCTATACTGTTTTATATCACGAAAGACAGTTTTGATATAGGTACTGATAAACAATTCATCTTGTAAACAGGGTAAACTTAAACAGGGTAAACTTAGAGTAATGATAAATACAGTACTCTAATGTATTTTCCCTTCTTTATGATCTCCTTAACATTTTCTTTTCTCTCACTTGCATATTGTAAGAATACCGTATATAATATAACTTACAAAATATGTGTTAATATACTGCTTATATTATCAGTAATGCTTTTAGTCAGCAGTAGGTCATTAGTTGTTAGGTTTGAGGGGAGTCAAAGTTATACACAGATTTTCAGCTAAGTTAGGGGATCAGTGCCCCTAACCCCCATGTTGTTCAAGAGTCAACTGCATATACATTTCAAGAAGGGGCATAACAAACCTATGGCAATAGAAGCTAGAACAGTGGTTCCTTTAGGGAGTATTGCTATGGAAAGGAGTATAAGGGATCCCTTTCATGTGCTGGAAATATCATATATTCTTGATCTTGCATCCAGTAAAACATGCGTATACATATTTAAACATTCACGGAAACAAACACTTGAAATTACTGCATTTTATGCTTTTTTGTTTGTTTGTTTGTTTTTGCGGTACGCGGGCCTCTCACTGTTGTGGCCTCTCCCGTTGCGGAGCACAGGCTCCGGACGCGCAGGCTCAGCGGCCATGGCTCACGGGCCCAGCCGCTCCGCGGCATGTGGGATCCTCCCGGACCAGGGCACGAAACCGTGTCCCCTGTATCGGCAGGCGGACTCTCAACCACTGCGACACCAGGGAAGCCCTATGCTCTTTCTTCATGTAAATTTTACCTGATTAAATAAGGGAAAAGGGAAGTAAAGCTATAAATTGTCTGACCATTTGCAACTAGATTTTTACACATTTCTAATGTTGATTCTTTTACAGCTGGTTAGTTTGCTAACAGAGCCTCTTCTGCTCCATCCTGTGTGGTTAAGTATCTGTGACCCTCCAAGCACAATAACATGAGCACAGATATAACATCTGCATCGTCTACCATTTGCCACCATTAAGAAAGTGGAAAATGTTACCGGGAGCCATCATAGACCTTTATTTTCTTAATATTACCCTGTCTTTAAGGGTAAATTATCATGATACAGCCACATGCTTGAATATGGTTCTAAAGTAGAAAAGTTACCTTCTTTGTATTGAGTACACTTTGCCCTTTTTAATCAGAATCCTTTAGCATAACTTAAATATACACATAAAATAGTGTCAGTATATACATAAAATAGTGTCAGTAGTAGGAAACCATTTATCAATTTCTATGTCTCATTTCTCATCTCAAGTACTTTTGGGAAACCCTAGATTTAATATCTTAAGGATGAAAGGAGTTGTTCACCTTAAAATAATTTTTATGTAATTTTGATAATTACTGGAAGAACGTTCAAGTGTAAATCTATTCTAAATTGCTTGCACTGTGCTTCAGTGTATTTGAAAATTAAGGGATATGTATTAAGTCCAAGTTTTCATTTTTAATCTACTTGCATTAATTAACGATTTCATTTTTCAACCACGAAGAATACAGAACACTGTAGGCAAGGCAAAAATTTACCTTTACTCTCTTATGGTCTGAGAATTAAATTGAGGTAAGATGGATTAGCAGGAGAAAAGCATACAGATTTTTACATGTACATAGGAGCTCCCATAGGTAAATGGATACCAAAGGAAGTGGCAAAACCTAAATGCTTACCTAGTTGGTTGAACAAAGTGGCAGTTGTGGAAAAGTAAAATGCATGGGGAGGCTAAAGGAAGATAAGTTATTTTAACAAGGTCTGTTTGTACAGACTTTTCTCAGCTTTGACTCTATCTCTGGTGACTAGAAAGCTTTCTCCCTATACAGGGAAGGCAGAGTGTCCTTTTTTGTATCTGCTCTATTTCAAGTGTCTTTAGCTCAAAATAATCCTTATGTTAAAGTGTCATACTTAGGGGTGGTGTATTCTACCACCCTTCAACATTATATAGTACTTGTTATATAGGTACAGTAACAAAGTTTTAAAAATTGTTTTAAATATGATTAGGCATTTCAGCTACTATTTCCTTTCTAATTAGGAAAAATCACTTAGTTGCTGCAAAGTATTTGTTTTACTTATTATCTATTTTATACTCATATATAACATGGTATTTCCAATATCTAAATCTATATATAAGGATGACTGAATGAAGAAAAGAAACAAGAGTTTGGAAAATAAGTACAAGTGTTTCATTTAGCTTAAAATTTTTTAAATATAATTTTCCCACTTTCAACTATATGATGTGGCATTCAAAACTATAATAAATTCGCATAGGGTCTCAAGTTTATCTGAGTTTCAATAAGGGACTGTACAAAAATCAACTGAAAGAGGTTTTCCCTGTCTCCTAAAAAAAAAAAAAAGGCCAGGCAACATTATTTTATGGACAGAATTCAGTGGGCCTTTCGAGAAGGATTAGGCTCGACAGAGTCCATAATCAGGGTTTGAAATTAGGAAAATTCCGAATTTTATTCCCTCACATTTCGAAAATAGTTTTCAAACTCACTGAAAAAGAGAAAGGAAGTAAATATATGATCAGCTATGAGGAGAGTTTTTCTGTCCCAACAATACTTAGGGTAGCTTGGCCACCAGCTTCATAGAAGTTGTTACTTCCAGAAAAACAAAACGACCTGGTATGGTGGATCCAAACCCAATCTGATGTCTGATAAAATCATATACACTCATTTTTTTTTTAATACAGGCAGATCTAATGTATAATTCCAATGTATCTTTTTAAAATTTCATATTTCTATTTATATTGAAAGCATATTTTTATTTAATCATAACAAAATAAAAATGTAGCTGAAGTGAAACTAGATTGTCAGTTTCATAACACTTCATATGTAATTGTCATATTATGATTTATAATAAGAAATATATATTTGGTCTTCATTCCCATTTGTGGCACACAGCTCCTAAAAACCCTTGTAATATCCTAATATAGTGATAAGAGCTACAGAGGCATCTTTTGTTATACTTTCTGCTCCTGGTTCCTGACAGCTCCAGGGACAAAAAAGTGAAAGGAATGTCTTTCGTTATTCATAACAACTTCCTTTCAACCTCCCCTGACTTTATGTTAATGAGGTGATATTTGGAAAGCCTGGGATGGGCTGGTTGCCAGGGGAACCAATCACATCATTAGAGGGTTGGAACTTTCAGCCCCACCTTCAGACCTCTGGGCAGGGGACAGGTGCTAGAGGTTGAATTAGCCATTAAGGCCAATGATATAATAAGTCATGCCTATAAAATAAAGCCTACATAGAAATCCCTGAACTGTGGTGGTCAGAAGTTGGTAAACCTTCTAACTAACCTACATCAACCTTCCAGGATGGTGAACATGTGGAAGTGCTGGGAGGGCAGGACCAGGGAGGGCACAGAAACTCTACACCACTCCCACATATCTTGCCCTGTATATCTCTTCCATCTGGCTGTTCCTGAGTTGTAACTGGTGATCTAGTAAGTAAACCATTTTCTTCAGTTCTGTGAGCCGCTCTAACAAGTTATCGAACTCGAGGAGTCCTGGGAATTTGTCTTTTATAGCTGGTCAAAACCCAGGTGATAATCTGTACTTCAGTTGTCCAAAGTAGTGTGGAAGCATTCTTATGGAACTGAGGCTTTAACCTGTGGGATCAGATGCTATTTCCAGGTACGTAGTGGCAGAACTGAGTTAAACTGTAGAACATGCAGCTGTGTGGGAGAATTGCTGGGGATGGGGGCAAAATCCCACACATTTGGAGACCAGAATTATTGAAAGTGGAGTGTTGAGAGGAGAATAACAGACTTTTCTGATCAGTACAGTACTTCCTAAAATATTCTTCCTCAACAGAAGTTGAGGAGGGATATTTTAGGACCAGAGAGTAATTATATTCCGCTTTCCAAGCCACATCCAATCTCTATCACAACTATGCGATTGACACTGTAGCACCATAGACAATATATAAAAGAATGGGTGTAAATGTGTTTCAGTAAGTCTTTATTTACAAAAAAAAAAAAAAAGTGGCAGAACGGATTTGGCTCATGGGCTACATCTTACTGTTCACTGCTCTAAAATGAAAAGTCAAACGTAAAAATGTTAAATTTATGGGGTCATTGTTTTTGGTTTGGTACAGTGTTTGCATACGGGTTTTCACACATTTCAATCTTAATCAGTAGCTGTTGATTTCCTATTATAAAAAATAAAGAAAATTAACACATTTACACTTATTCTCATTTCTCCTTTACTGAAGTTTGGTTTTGTCAGTTATATAATAAATAATATTCTATAAATTTCAGCATTAAAGACAAGACTTATTCTCTCCCGTGGTCTATCTTCCTAGCGATCAATCAGGATGCCCTATAATACTGTAGAAATACCTGTACTGTATGTAAACAAGCAAATACAAAGACTGCACTATGCAACCAAAGTACACAAGGTGGGTCTACTTATTTATAAAGTAATTAGGAAAGAATTTAAATTCCACTGTTTTTGTGTATTTCTGGAGCCGTAGGTGCGCATCACACTGGAATCCACTGCCTTAACTAAACACTCTGAAATTTGTTTCTCACTTCCTCCAATGTGAGGGAAATAGATACGATTTTACTAGATAAAAAGAAACAGATGCTTACAAATGGCATGTCCTCTAAAATTGCAAATTCATTACAAATATTTGTCCAAACAGATTAATAAATTGCATAAGATTTTAAGTGTTTGCCATCTTGGGGGAGAAGAGGAATGAATCCTATATGTGGCAGACACTACCTGCCCACATTCCATCTCTGCTAGCTTCAGTGCCCTGTGCTGTGCCCAGCTTCCAACAGCTATCACCTGCCTTTGGTTGCCTGAGGATTCTCTCAGGCCTCTGGAACCAGCTTTGCCACCTACTTGATAGGCTGTAAGAGCACGGGAATTAATAACTCCAGGAACAGCCCTTGAACAAAGGCTCACAGGAGTTCATGTACACATCTCCCAGCTCCCTTGCCCATCTCTTGAGTCTGTTTTACACAGACCCCCATAACTCCCCCGGTGGGATTAAGCTTTAGCTGACCATAGTGGTACCTAGTTGATAATTCTCCACTCGTTGGTTGCCTTCCCTTCCCCTTCTTATCTCACTTCTTTGCATCCTGACAGGTTCCTTCACCTCCCATATCCTGAAGCAAATGTTAGTACACCCATCTTACAGGAAATTGAAAATTAGAGACTGTAAACAACCATCTATGAACACGGATCTTCCTGGCTATGGAGCCCTTGTTACTGGACACTTCATCCTTTAATATAATTTTTTTGCAGTTTACTCCTAAGAAGCAACAGGACATAAAGCTCAGCAGTAGTAATAATTGTGCTCATTCTATGCCAGCTACAAGTACCACTTCACTTAATCTTCACAATAATTCTAGGAGGTAGGTACTATTAGTAAGCATTTCTATGTTTAAAAGAAAAACAGATCATAGAAAAGTTAAGTAATTTAGGGTGGTGGTGGTATCAGGACTTGAACCAGTGCATCTGACTCAAAAGTACCAGCTTTTACGTGGATCCCAGAGACGGGCGGGAGACGCTAAGGCTGCTGCTGCCGCCACCAAGGGGCCTGTGTGCGATCACAGGTCACTATCCACACCCCTCTTCTGGGGATCCTGTGCAGCCCGCCACTGCCAGGTTCCCGGGATCCAGGGACAACTTCCCCGGGAGAAAGCACGGCGGGCCTCAGGCTGGTGCAACGTCACGCCAGCCTCTGCTGCCGCAGGCTCGCCCTGCACTCCACGCCCCTCCCTCCCCCCGGCCTGAGTGCGCCAGAGCCCCCGAATCAGGGGCTCCTTTAACCCCGTCCTGTCTGAGCAAAAAACAGACGCCCTCCAGCGACCTACACGCAGAGGCGGGGCCGAATCCAAAGCTGAGCCCCTGGGAGCTGTGAGAACCAAGAAGAGAAAGGGAAATCTCTCCCAGCAGCCTCAGAAGCAGCGGATTAAAGCTCCACAATCAACTTGATGTACCCTGCATCTGTGGAATACATGAATAGACAACGAATCATCCCAAATTGAGGAGGTGGGCTTTGAGAGCAAGATTTATGATTTTTTCCTCTTTTCCTCCTTTTGTGAATATGTATGTGTATGCTTCTGTGTGAGGTTTTGTCTGTATAGCTTTGCTTCCACCATTTGTTCTAGGGTTCTATCTGTCCGTTTTTTTCTTAATAATTAATTTTAATTATTTTATTTTATCTTCTTTCTTTCTTTCTTTCCTTCCTTTCCTCCTTTAGACAACGAATCATCCCAAATTGAGGAGGTGGACTTTGAGAGCAAGATTTATGATTTTTTTTCCCCTTTTCCTCTTTTTGTGAGTGTGTATGTCTATGCTTCTATATCAGATTTTGTCTGTATAGCTTTGCTTCCACCATTTGTCCTAAGGTTCTATCCATCCATTTTTGTTGTTGTTGTTTGTTTTTTTAATAATTATTTTTTAATTTAATAACTTTATTATATTTTACTTTATCTTCTTTCTTTTTTCCTTCCTTCCCTCCTTCCAACCTCCCTCCCTCCTTTTTCTTTCCTTCTTTCTTTCTTCCGTCCTTCCCTCCTTCCCTCCTTCCCTCCTTTCTTTCTTTCTTTCTTTCTTTCTTTCTTTCTTTCTTTCTTTCTTTCTTTCTTTCTTTCTACTTCTACTAATTCTCTCTACTTTTTCTCCCTTTTATTCTGAGCCATGTGGATGAAAGACTCTTGGTGCTGCAGCCAGGAGTCAGTGCTGTGCCTCTGAGGTGGGACAACCAACTTCAGGACACTGGTCAACAAGAGACCTCCCAGCTCCACATAATATCAAACGGCGAAAATCTCCTAGAGATCTCCTTCTCAGCACCAGCACCCAGCTTCACTCAACGACCAGAAAGCTACAGTGCTGGACACCCTATGCCAAACAACTAGCAAAACAGGAACACAACCCCACCCTATAGCAGAGAGGCTGTCTCAAATCATAATAAGGCCACAGAAAGCCCAAAACACACCACCAGACGTGGAACTGCCCACCAGAGAGACAAGATCCAGCCTCATCCACAAGAACACAGGCACTAGTCCCCTCCACCAGGAAGCCTACACAACCCACTGAACCAACTTTAGCCACTGGGGACAGACACCAAAAACAACAGGAACTACAAACCTGCAGCCTGCAAAAAGGAGACCCCAAACACAGTAAGATAAGCAAAATGAGAAGACAGAAAAACACACAACAGATGAAGGAGCAAGATAAACACCCACCAGACCAAACGAAGAGGAAATAGGCAGTCTACCTGAAAAAGAATTCAGAATAATGATAGTAAAGATGATCCAAAATCTTGGAAATAGAATAGACAAAATGAAAGAAACATTTAACAAGGACCTAGAAGAACTAAAGATGAAACGAACAATGATGAACAACACAATAAATGAAAAATACTCTAGATGGATTCAATAGCAGAATAACTGAGGCAGAAGAACGGATAAGTGACCTGGAAGATAAAATAGTGGAAATAATTAATGCATAGCAGAATAAAGAAAAAAGAATGAAAAGAACTGAGGACAGTCTCAGAGACCTCTGGGACAACATTCAATGCACCAACATTCAAATTATAGGGGTTCCAGAAGAAGAGAAAAAGAAAGGGACTGAGAAAGTATTTGAAGAGATGATAGTTGAAAACTTCCCTAATATGGGAAAGGAAATAGTTAATCAAGTCCAGGAAGCACAGAGAGTTCCATACAGGATAAATTCAAGGAGAAATACGCCAAGACACATATTAATCAAACTGTCAAAAAATTGTCAAACTGTCAAAAAACTGTCAAAAAATTCCCTTGCTGTCAAAAGCAGCAAGGGAAAAGCAAGAAATAACACACAAGGGAATCCCCATAAGGTTAACAGCTGATCTCTCAGCAGAAACTCTGCAAGCCAGAAGGGAGTGGCAGGACATACTGAAAGTGATGAAGGAGAAAAACCTGCAACCAAGATTAGTCTACCCAGCAAGGATCTCATTCAGATTTGATGGAGATATTAAAACCTTTACAGACAAGCAAAAGCTGAGAGAGTTCAGCACCACCAAACCAGCTTTACAACAAATGCTAAATGAATTTCTCTAGGCAAGAAACACAAGAGAAGGAAAAGACCTACAATAATAAACCCAAAACAATTTAGAAAATGGATATAGGAACACACATATTGATAACTACCTTAAATGTAAATGGACTAAATGCTCCCACCAAAAGACACAGATTGGCTGAATGGATACAAAAACAAGATCCATATATATGCTGTCTACGAGAGACCCACTTCAGACCTAGAGACACATACAGACTGAAAGTAAGGGGATGGAAAAAGATATTCCATGCAAATGGCAACCAAAAGAAAGCTGGAGTAGCAATTCTCATATCAGACAAAAAATAGACTTTAAAATAAAGACTATTACAAGAGACAAAGAAGGACACTACATAATGATCAAGGGATCGATCCAAGAATAAGATATAACAATTGTAAATATTTATGCACCCAACATAGGAGCACCTCAGTACATAAGGCAGATGCTAACAGCCATAAAAGGGGAAATCAACAGTAATACATTCATAGTAGGGGACTTTAACACCCCACTTTCACCAATGGACAGATCATCCAAAATGAAAATAAATAAGGAAACACAAGCTTTAAATGATACATTAAACAAGATGGACTTAATTGATATTTATAGGACATTCCATCCAAAAACAACAGAATACACATTTTTCTGAAGTGCTCATGGAACATTCTCCAGGATAGATCATATTTGGGTCACAAATCAAGCCTTGGTAAATTTAAGAAATTTGAAATTTTATCAAATATCTTTTCCGACCACAATGCCATGAGACTAGATATCAATTACAGGAAAAGATCTGTAAAAAATACAAACACATGGAGGCTAAACAATACACTACCTAATAACAAAGTGATCACTGAAGAAATCAAAGAGGAAATCAAAAAATACCTTGAAACAAATGACAATGGAGACACGATGACCCAAAACCTATGGGATGCAGAAAAAGCAGTTCTAAGAGGGAAGTTTATAGCAATACAAGCCCACCTTAAGAAACAGGAAAAATCTCGAATAAACAACCTAACCTTGCACTTCAAGCAATTAGAGAAAGAAGAACAAAAAAACCCCAAAGTTAGCAGAGAGAAAGAAATCATAAAAATCAGATCAGAAATAAATGAAAAAGAAATGAAACAATAGCAAAGATCAAGAAAACTAAAAGCTGGTTCTTTGAGAAGATAAACAAAATTGATAAACCATTAGCCAGATTCATCAAGAAAAAAAGGGAGAAGACTCAAATCAATAGAATTAGAAATGAAAAAGGAGAAGTATCAACTGACACTGCAGGAATACAAAAGATCATGAGAGATTACTACAAACAACTCTATGCCAATAAATGGACAACCTGGAAGAAACAGACAAATTCTTAGAAATGCACAACCTGCCAAGGCTGAATCAGGAAGAAATAGAAAATATGAACAGACCAATCACAAGCACTGAAATTGAGACTGTGATTAAAAATCTTCCAACAAACAAAAGCCCAGGACCAGATGGCTTCACAGGTGAATTCTATCAAACATTTAGAGAAGAGCTAATACCTATCCTTCTCAAACTCTTCCAAAATATGGCAGAGGGAGGAACACTCCCAAATTCATTCTATGAGGCCACCCTCACCTTGATAGCAAAACCAGACAAGGATGTCACAAAGAAAGAAAACTACAGGCCAATATCACTGATGAACGTAGATGCAAAAATCCTCAACAAAATACTAGCAAACAGAATCGAACAGCACATTAAAAGGATCATATACGGTGATCAAGTGGGATTTATTCCAGGAATGCAAGGATTCTTCAGTATATGCAAATCTATCAATATGATAAACCATATTAACAAATTGAAGGAGAAAAACCATATGATCATCTCAATAGATGCAGAGAAAGTTTTTGACAAAATTCAACACCCATTTATGATAAAAATGCTGCAGAAAGTAGGCATAGAGGGAACTTTCCTCAACATAATAAAGGCCATATATGACAAACCCACAGCCAACATCGTCCTCAATGGTGAAAAACTGAAACCATTTCCACTAAGATCAGGAACAAGACAAGGTTGCCCACTCTCACCACTCTTATTCAACATAGGTTTGGAAGTTTTAGCCACAGCAATCAGAGAAGAAAAGGAAATAAAAGGAATCCAAATCGGAAAAGAAGAAGTAAAGCTGTCACTGTTTGCAGATGACATGATACTATACATAGAGAATCCTAAAGATGCTACCAGAAAACTACTAGAGCTAATCAGTGAATTTGGTAAAGTTGCAGGATACAAAATTAATGCATAGAAATCTCTGGCATTCCTATACACTAATGATGAAAAATCTGAAAGTGAAATCAAGAAAACACTCCCATTTACCATTGCAACAAGAAGAATAAAATATCTAGGAATAAACCTACCTAAGGAGACAAAAGACCTGTATGCAGAAAATTATAAGACACTGATGAAAGAAATTAAAGATGATACAAAAGATGGAGAGATATACCATGTTCTTGGATTGGAAGAATCAACATTGTGAAAATGACTATACTACCCAAAGCAATCTACAGATTCAATGCAATCCCTATCAAACTACCACTGGCATTTTTCACAGAACTAGAACAAAAAATTTCACAATTTGTATGGAAACACAAAAGACCCCGAATAGCCAAAGCAATCTTGAGAATGATAAACGGAGCTGGAGGAATCAGGCTCCCTGACTTCAGCCTATACTACAAAGCTACAGTAATCAAGACAGTATGGTACTGGCACAAAAAACAGAAATATAGATCAATGGAACAGGATAGAAAGCCCAGAGATAAACCCATACACATATGGTCACCTTATCTTTGATAAAGGAGGCAAGAATGTACAGTGGAGAAAGGACAGCCTCTTCAGTAAGTGGTGCTGGGAAAACTGGACAGGTACATGTAAAAGTATGATATTAGATCACTCCCTAACACCATACACAAAAATAAGCTCAAAATGGATTAAAGACCTAAATGTAAGGCCAGAAACTATCAAACTCTTAGAGGAAAACATAGGCAGAACACTCTATGACATAAATCACAGCAAGATCCTTTTTGACCCACCTCCTAGAGAAATGGAAATAAAAACAAACAAATGGGACCTAATGAAACTTCAAAGCTTTTGCACAGCAAAGGAAACCATAAACAAGACCAAGAGACAACCCTCAGAATGGGAGAAAATATTTGCAAATGAAGCAACTGACAAAGGATTAATTTCCAAAATTTACAAGCAGCTCATGCAGCTCAATAACAAAAAAACAAACAACCCAATCCAAAAATGGGCAGAAGACCTAAATAGACGTTTCTCCAAAGAAGATGTACAGACTGCCAACAAACAAACACATGAAAGAATGCTCAACATCATTAATCATTAGAGAAATGCAAATCAAAACTACAATGAGATATCATCTCACACCAGTCAGAATGGCTATCATCAAAAAATCTAGAAACAATAAATGCTGGAGAGGGTGTGGAGAAAAGGGAACACTTGCACTGCTGGTGGGAATGTGAATTGGTTCAGCCACTATGGAGAACAGTATGGAGGTTCCTTAAAAAACTACAAATAGAACTACCATATGACCCAGCAATCCCACTACTGGGCATATACCCTGAGAAAACCATAATTCAAAAAGAGTCATGTACCAAAATGTTCATTGTAGCTCTATTTACAATAGCCCAGAGACGGAAACAACCTAAATGCCCATCATTGGATGAATGGATAAAGAAGATGTGGCACATATATACAATGGAATATTACTCAGCTCTAAAGAGAAATGAAATTGAGTTATTTGTAGTGAGGTGGGTGGACTAGAGTCTGTCATACAGAGTGAAGTAAGTCAGAAAGAGAAAGAAATACCGTATGCTAACACATATATATGGAATTTAAGGAAAAAAATGTCATGAAGAACCTAGGGGTGAGAGAAGAATAAAGACACAGACCTACTTGAGAATGGACTTGAGGATATGGGGAGGGAGAAGCGTGAGCTGTGACAAACCGAGAGAGAGGCATGGACATATATACACTACCAAACGTAAGGTAGATAGCTAGTGGGAAGCAGCCGCATAGCACAGGGAGATCAGCTCAGTGCTTTGTGACCGCCTGGACGGGTGGAATAGGGAGGGTGGGAGGGAGGGAGGGAGACACAAGAGGGAAGACATATGGGAACATATGTATATGTATAACTGATTCACTTTGTTATAAAGCAGAAACACACCATTGTAAAGCAATTATACCCCAATAAAGATGTTTAAAAAAAAAAAAAGAAAGAGTACCAGCTTTTACAGCCTCCACTCTGCTACTTCCCAGGAGAGCAGAGCTTCAATACTCACTTTTCAAACAAAATAACCAGTTCGTACTTTTGCTATGCTTCTACCCAGTGGCACACGGCAGAAGCATTGCTGGAAGTCCGTGGACATTTTCTAATGAGTTTTGTCTGACGATGATATCAAAATAATTAGACTCATTTCTTCCCTTGTGAAGTGCTTCACAGAGTATCATAACAAATAGTATGATCTAGATAGTATTACCTCTATTTCAAACTATCTAAGCTTCACATTCTTTAAGTAACAGGCTCAAGATCACACAAATAACAGGTGGCAGCACCTAGATTTAATTCTAGGTTTTCCTGAGACTAGTGCCAGAACAATTTTCATGAAACCTCCCTGTTTCAGCAGCCCACCCACTTAAAGATGTCAGAAAAGGCATTTCACAGGACTGGCTTCAGGGGAGTTGCATTTTTAAGTGAGCCAGATGGCCCTTCTTGGCATTTGTTGCTGTCTTGTTATCTCCACTTGTAAGGACCTCCATGGTCTCACCTCACCCTCTTCGTAAACTTCAGTTTACCATCAAGGCTCCTCCAGAAGTGAGGGTCCTGTAGGCCTCCCAGGTTGGTGAGTTAGTGGTGCTGAAGAGGGATATAAGCACAGCCAACAGCCTCATTTGTCCACGAAATCTTCCCCTTTCCTTCCAAGAAACCCCAGGGATAAGTGGGTTATTGACATACTTGTTAGTTTATTATTTTTTAAGCATTATGTCATTTTTAAAAGCAGAATGGCACCATGGCACCTGTCTATCCAAAAATCTTAGTCTTTTCTCCCAGTACACCCCTCTTCATCTTTCCACCTGTCACCTTTCCACTGTGGCAACGGGTTTGTCTCTCAATCTTTCTCAATCTCTCTATCCCTCTCGTTCTCCTTTTTCTCTCTCGTACCATATACACACAAACACATAAGCACCCCAGTCCCCATACACATTTAAAAATTTGCTCTTAGAAGATTTCATTAAATTCACTCACAGCAAAGTATTAAAATCAAAAGCTTTATCTCCATAGGGCTATTTGCATTTTGAGCCTCAGCTGCAGCTTGCAGAATTAAAAGTTTATCTCACTCAAAGGAATTTCATACATCAGTGACCAGCTATTACAGGGAACAAGGTATCTTTTAAAAATCCTATACAAATACACCCCAGCATGGCTAATGGAGGAAGAAGGTTTGAGGGGCATTGCTAGGCATATCTTAATAAGCATTGGCCACAGTTATTACCTGATGGTTTGTGTTCTAACTATGCACCACTTGGGACCCACTCTGAAATTCAGACAGGTACCACCAGCATTGCAATAAGCAGAAGCCGCACAATAACCTCATCCCTTTGCTTTCTAAACACATTTATCAAAACCTGGCAAGACATCGCCCCTAACTGAATAAACAAAACTAAGATCAGTGTCTTTTCCTCAGGGGTGTTCTGTCTCTGCCAGCAAGAAAATGTCACGGCTGACACCATTTCTTCACAGCACTGATAACCCAGCAACTTCACTCAGTATCTCTGAGGCTCCTGGGGAAAGATTCTTTGATATGGAATCTTGCTCTCAGCTTTTTTTTTTTTTTTTTGGTTTTTGGTCAGGGAACAAACAGGCATCTTGAGACAGCCCAGGGCCCAGTTCTCTCTCCTTCCCTGTCCTTGGAGAGTTCCTCTATCTGTAGGTATGGCTGCCAGTTTTCTAAGGGTCCAGTAAAGTTGCAAGCCAGCCCCTGTTGATTCTTTTTTAGGCAAGAAAATTTGCTTCTATAATTGCCTCAGGGAGGAGGAAAGCTCCAAATGGAAAACAAGTAGCACTTTCATTTGCAACAATTCTTCTGGGAAGTTTAAACATAATCTCCTCACTGAGAATTTCATTAGACTTTACCTGGCTCATTCCCAGGGAAGCTTTAAGACTCAACTGAGATGTCACCTCTTCTGGGAAGACTCCCTGACTGCCAGTCTTTGTTAGGATGCTCTAATCAATGGTTCTGGACTCCCTTTCATTGTTACTCTTATCTCCCCGGATTTTAATTTTGATTGTCTGCCCCATCGGATTGGGGTCTTGAGGGCAAATCTGTGTCCATGTACTATATCCCTGTAGTACTAGTATTTAACTCAGTTCAGCTAAGCTAGACATTTAAAGAAAAAAAAAGACATTTCTTTCCTTCAATAGAATTCTGGGAGGAGTCAGGTGTAGTTTAGTGAGGTCAGTTCACCCTCATTTTGCCCCTAATGCCTTTGAAGACATGTTGTGGGTCCATTTGTCAATCTCAACAATGATGCAGAAAATTTTAATTGCAGCAAGTTTATTGAACTTGATCCTGATTGGAGAATTTCTTATTCTACCCCAAAGCCCTAGTGCCTTGCAAGTAATACACTACTTCCAAGTATACATGTGACCCAGAGATTCAGAAGAAAGAAATAATGGATAGTGCCAATGCTAGTTTTGTTTTTAATTATCATGTCACTGTCTTTGTAAAACACAGACATTTCTAGATGTGGGTTGAGGATAGGAAGAGGAAAGAATAACTCCTAAAAAGTCCTGAAACTTTTTCTTTCTTATGGTGAGTATCAGGGAACAGTGGGTCTAATCATGCTACCACTCCGAGGCAGGCACCATCAGCAGAAGACATAGATGTGAACAGGTATAAAAGCCACCCTTTCTCCTAAAGTTTGTGTGTACCATTTCCGGTTGCAGCACTCAACTGTTCCCTGTGTGATGTCATCAGGGCACTGAAGCAACCTGCAAACAATAGATGGAGACAAACCCAAATGTTACTGTTGGAGGAGAGCTCCTTACAGAATGTGGCCCTCAGTGGGATGAGGTGATGATCTAGAGACCTTGGCACTGACTGGGGATTAATAATCACCCAAGAGCAGTGAGGAAAGCTCCAAATGCAGACAGACACAGAGCCCTGAGGAAAAACTGGGAGTTTATATCATTGACAATGCAAGATTTTTTTGAGGGTTTGAAGTCAAAGGAAGAATGAATCTTACAGTTTGTGCCTCCCTAACTCTGGTCTGCTGCCAGAGGTTGACCCCCTTCCTGGGCCTTGGACAAACAGACCTGCTAGAACAGGAAAAGCCCACTCTCACTAGCAAATGGAGCCTCAAAACACATGACAGACTACTTTTTTTGGTATCTAATACCCACCTTGTAAATGAAGTCTTTTAAATAAATGTATTGCATATTAAATAATGCATACTCACCATACAAATTATACAAGCAACACAAAGTCTTCAAAGACAAAGGAAAAAAACAGGCCAGTGACAATAATATATAAATGTTTTAAAACTTTTATAGCTGGAGAACATCATTCCAGATGCATTTCCATATAAAAAAGCCAGTAGAAATATTAATGATTAGAAATACTGGGTAATATTGTGATTATATTTCTCAAGCCATTATAAAATTATTAAATTTCATTTCATTTGCCAAAGAAAAAAGTTAAAAACTAAAGGAACTATTGGACAGCTTATAAGTATTTCTAGAGAAAAATAGATATTTATTGATGACAATATATGAGTATAGAAAACTGATTAAGAAAATTATAAGTTTTGCTTGATAACGTTATATTTTTTAAAATCACATTTTTTATTTAGTATTTAGTATTTCTCTATGAAAAATGAAGGAAAGTTTTCTTTCTACCTTCAACCTCCCTAAAATCCTCAATTTCATTAATTGTATTTTATTTTTTTTATTATTTTATATTCAAGATTTATAATCACATAAAGTGATGCCAATCTAAGGATCTGAGCAAAGACTCAAATTCAATATCCCAAATAATAACTTCTAATGTTTGATATTTTTAACAGAATTTTTGCAAAGTATTTTATTTAAGAACTATGTAGCATAGACTTTTTGGTAGTAGTACTCGCTTCCCACAACTGTTATCTACATATATCAGTGTTCTCATTTTACCCTCTCCGTTACTAGTTAACAGCATTATACCCAGTTATTTTTTAATATTGAATTCTCTGTTCAAATAGATGGGGTGGCTCCCATTCACTGATTAGAACTACTGATACAGAAATGTATGCAACATATTCCATTTAAACTTCATACTTTCAACTTCAAACTTTCGTACTTGAAACTTTCCCAAAGTATGTTCTAATGATTAGTAATACTATAAGATGTTCAAAAAACTTGAAAAGGCTTTTGTGTTGGCAAAGATTACGGAAACAGCACATCACAACCCTCCCATGGTCTATTACTATATAATTTAGCACTGAGTAGCATAAACTTTTTATTGTATTTAATAATCCTTGCTTTGTGTCCCAACCAAATTGTTTGGGTTCAAAAAGGGGTCTATCACTTCAAAGTTGTGTAAACCTGAGCACATCACTCAATCTCAATAAGCAGTATTCCTTTCTGTAAGATGGAGATCAAGTACCTCCCTCGCTGGGTTATTGTTAGGATTGAATGAAATAACTTATGAACACCCAGTAATTAAGTTAACAAATGATAGAGCAAAGACTGCCACCATGCCCTGCCCGTCATGCACCGCACATGGTGGGGCATCACTCCAGGACCTTGCTTCAGATGCTTAAGCTCTCTCATCCTTTAAAACATTGATGACTTTGTTGCTTACTCTTTTTTTGGTCTTGAAGCTGGGCAAACACAGGCCTGCAGGGTGCAGCCCAACAACTGGCAGAGCCAGCCAGGAGACCAAAGAAATTCCCATGAGTGCTGAGATATCAGGAAATACAAGACAGGGAATGGAAAGTTGGGGGGCTGTCCACTAATATGTGGGGCCCAAAAGTTGCAGGGTAATCCCAAAAGTTTCAGGGGAAATCCCGGTCTGGCTGTCCACTGTATGTGGGGTCCTGTGGTGTCTGTCCTTGATTAATGGGGGCTGCCAAGAGATCTAGAGAACAATGGCCTCTAATGGCTGTACTACTGTATCAAAGTGAGCCTTTTGTAACTGGTTAAGCTAGAAGGAATTGGTGTTTCTCTTATGCCTTTGATATGTAAATGACACATTAGACATGAGACTTAATTGATATTTATAGGACATTCCATTCGAAAGCAGCAGAAAACACTTTCTTCTCAAGTGCACATGGAACATTCTCCAGGATAGATCACACCTTGGGTGACAAATCAAGCCTTGGTAAATTTAAGAAAATTGAAATCTTATCAAGCATTTCCTTGTTTTTGTCTTTGCTATTTATCTTGGGGGGTTTTGGTCTGTTTGTTTTCATTTGTTTTCTTCCTGCCCTCTTTCTTTCCCCCACCACCAACCTTTTTTGCCGGGCCATGTGTCTTGTGGGGTATTCATTCCCAGGCCAGAGGTCAGACCTGAGCCTCTGGGGTGGGAATGCCTAGTCCAGGATTCTGGAACACCAGAGAATTCCCAGCCCCAGGGAATACTAAATGGCAAGAGCTCTCCCGGATGTCTCCATCTCAACTCCAAGACCTGGCTCCACCCAACTGCCTGCAGGGTCCAGTGCTGAATGCCCCACACCGAACAACAAGCAAGACAGGAACACAAACCCACACATCAGCAGACAGGCTGCCTAAAGTCATACTAAGCCCACAGACACCCCAATCACACCACCTGATGCAGCCCTGCCCATCAAAGGGACAAGATACAGCACCACCCACCAGAATGTAGGCACCAGTCCCTCCCACTAGGAAGCCTACATAAGCCACTGGACCAACCTCACTCACTGGGGGCAGACACCAGAAGCAAGAGGAACTACGACCCTGCAGCCTGCGGAAAGGAGACCTCATACATAATAAGTTATACAAAATGAGAAGACAGAGAAATATGATTCAGATGAAGGAGCAAGATAAGAACCCACAAGATGAAATAAATGAAGAGGAAATAGGCAATGTACCTGAAAAAGAATTCAGAGTAATGATAGTAAAGATGATCCAAAATCCTAATGGAGAAAATACAAGAAATCCTTAACAAGGACCTAGAAGAACTAAAGAACAAACAGTGATGAACAATACAATAACTGAAATAAAAAATACACTAGAAGGAGTCAATAGCAGAATAACTGAGGCAAAAGAAAAGATAAGCAAGCTGGAAAACAGAATGTTGAAAATAACTGCCATGGAGCAGAATAAAGAAAAAAGAATGAAAAGAATTGACGACAGAGTTCTCAGAGAACTCTGGAACAACATTAAATGCACCAACATTCAAATTATAGGGGTCCCAGAAGAAGAAGAGAAAGAGAAACGGTCTGAGAAAATATTTGAAGAGATTATAGTTGAAAACTTCCCAAACATGGGAAAGGAAATAATCAAGTCCAGGAAGCACAGAGAGTCCCATACAGGATAAACGCAAGGAGAAACACACCAAGACACATATTAATCAAACTAACAAAAATTAAATACAAAGAAAAAATACTAAAAGCAGCAAAGGAAAAGCAAGAAATAACATACAAGGGAATCCCTATAAGGTTATCAGCAGATGTTTCAGCAGAAACTCTGCAGGCCAGAAGGGAGTGGCAGGATATATTTAAAGTGATGAAAGGGAAAAACCTACAACCAAGATTACTCTATCCAGCAAGGATCTCATTCAGATTTGACGGAGAAATCGAAAGTTTTTTAGACAAGCAAAAACTACTAGAACTCAGCACTGCCAGACCAGCTTTGCTACAAATGCTGAAAGAACTTCTCTAGGCAGGAAACACAAGAGAAGAAAAAGACCTACAAAATGATACCCAAAACAATTAAGAAAATGGTAACAGGAACATAACATATTGATAATTACTTTAAATGTAAATGGATGAAACGCTCCAACCAAGAGACACAGACTGGCTGAACAGATACAAAAACAAGACCTCTATATATGTTGTCGACAAGAGACTCACTTCATACCTAGGGTCACATACAGACTGAAAGTGAGAGGATGGAGAAAGATATTCCATGCAAATGGAAATCAAAAGAAAGCTCAAGTAGCAATACTCATATCAAACAAAATAGACTTTAAAATAAAGACTGTCACAAGAGACAAGGAAGGACACTACAGAATGATCAAGGGATTAATCCAAGAAGAAGATATAAGAATTGTAAATATTTATGCACCCAACATAGGAGCACTTCAATACATAAACACCAACAACAATAAAAGGGAAAATTGGGGCTTCCCTGGTGGTGTAGTGGTTGAGAGTCCACCTGCCGATGCAGGGGACACGGGTTCGTGCCACAGTCCGGGAAGATCCCACATGCCATGGAGCAGCTAGGCCCATGAGCCATGACTGCTGAGCCTGTGCTCCTCAACGGGAGAGGCCACAACAGTGAGAGGCCCGCGTACCGCAAAAAATAAATAAATAAAAATAAAAGGGAAAATCGACAGTAACACAATAGTAGTGGGGAACGTGGACACCCCACTTACACCAAGGACAGATAATCCAGAAGAAAATTAATGAGGACACAGAAGCCTTAAATGATACATTAGACCAGATAGACTTAATTGATATCTATAGGACGTTCCTCTGAAGACAGTAGAATGTACTTTTTTCTCAGTTATACATGGAACATTCTCCAGGGTAGATCACATGTTGGGTCACAAATCAAGCCTCGGTAAATTTAAGAAAACTGAAATCATATCAAGCATCTTTTCTGACCACAACACTATGAGATTAGAAATCAATTACAGGAAAAAAACCCTAAAAAACACAAACTTATGGAGGCTAAACAGTATGCCACTAAATAACAAGAGACCACTTAAGAAATCAAAGAGGAAGTCAAAAAATACCTAGAAACAAATGACAATGAAAACACAATAACCCAAAACCTATGGGATGCAGCAAAAGCAGTTCTAAGAGGGAAGCTTATAGAAATACAATCCCAACTCAAGAAACAACTCAAATGAACAACCTAACCTTACACGTAAAGCAACTAGAGAAAGAAGAACAAACAAAATCCAAAGTTAGTAGAAGGAAAGAAATCAAAGATCACAGCAGAAATAAATAAAATAGAAATAAAGAAAAACAATAGCAAAGATCAATAAAACTAAAAGCTGGTTCTTTGAGAAGATAGACAAAATTGATAAAACTTTAGCCAGACTCATCAAGAAAAAAAGGGAGAGGACTTAATAAAATTAGAAATGAAAAAAGTTATAACTGACACTGCAGAAATACATAGGATCATAAGAGACTACTATAAGCAACTACATGCCAATAAAATGGACAACCTGGAAGAAATGGACAAATTCTTAGAAAAGTACAATCTTCCAAGACTGAAACACAAAGAAATAGAAAACATAAGCAGACCAATCACAGGTAATGAAATTGAAACTGTGATTAAAAATCTTCCAACAAGCAAAAGTCCAGGACCAGATGGCTTCACAGGTGAATGCTGTCAAACATTTAGAGAAGAGCTAACAACCATCATTCTCAAACTCTTCCAAAACATTGGAGAGGAAGGAACACTCCCAAACTCATTCTAGGAGGCCACCATTGCCCTGATACCAAAACCTGACAAAGACATTACAAAAAAAGAAAATTACACACCAATATCACTGATGAATACAGATGCAAAAATCCTCAACAAAGTACTAGAAACAGAATCCAACAACATATTAAAATGATCATACACCATGATCAAGTGGGATTTATCCCAGGGAAGCAAGGATTCTTCAGTATACACAAATCAATCAATGTGATACACCATCTTAACAAACTGAGGAATAAAAATCATATGATCATCTCAATAGATGCAGAAAAAGCTTTTGACAAAATTCAACACCCATTTATGATAAAAAATAACTCTCCAGAAATGGGGCATAGAGGGAACCTACCTCAACATAATAAAGGCCATATATGACAACCCACAGCAAAACATCATTCTCAACAGTGAAAAACTGAAAGCATTTCCTCTAAGACCAAGAACAAGACAAGGATGTCCACTCTCCTCACTATTATTCAACATAGTTTTGGAAGTCCTAGCCACAGCAATCAGAGAAGAAAAAGAAATAAAAGGAATAAAAATTCAAAAAGAAGAAGTAAAACTGTCACTGTTTGCAGATGACATGATACTATACATAGAGAATCCTAAAACCGCTACCAGAAAACTACTAGAATTCATCAATGAATTTGGTAAAGTTGCAGGACACAAAAAGTAATACACAGAAATCACTTATATTCATATACACTAACAACAAAAGATCAGAAAGAGAAATTAGGGAAACAATCCTATTTACCACTGCATCAAAAATTAAAATAGCTACGAAAATAAACCAACTTAAAGCCACAAAAGACCTTTTCTCAGAAAACTATAAGATGCTGTTGAAAGAAACTGAAGATAACACAAACAGATGGAGAGATATACCATGTTCTTGGATTGGAAGAATCAATATTTTGAAAATGACTATACTACCCAAAGCAATCTATAAATTCAATGCAATCCTTATCAAATTACCAATAGTATTTTTCACAGAATTAGAACAAAAAGTTTTACAATTTGTATGGAAACATGAAAGATCCCGAATGGCCAAAGCAATCTTGAGAAAGAAAGAGCTGGAGGAATCAGGTTCCCTGACTTCAGACTATACTACAAAGCTATAGTAATCAAAACAGTATGGTACTGGCACAAAGACAGACTTATACATCAATGGAAAAGGATAGAAAGTCCAGACATAAACCCACACACTTATGGTCACCTAATCTATGGCAAAGGAGACAAGAATATACAATGGAGAAAAGACAGTGTCTTCAATAAGTGGTGATGGGAAAACTGGACAGCCACATGCAAAAGAATGAAATGAGAACACACCCTAACACCCTACACAAAAATAAACTCAAAATGGATTAAAGACCCAAATGTAAGTGTGGATACTATAAAACTCTTAGAGGAAAACATAGGCAGAATAGTCTCTGACATAAATCACAGCAATAACTTTTTTGATACACCTCCTAGAGTAATGAAAATAAAAACAAAAATAAACAAATCAGACCTAATTAAACTTAAAAGCTTTTGCACAGCAAAGGAAACCATGAACAAAATGAAAAGACAACCCTCAGAATGGGAGAAAATATTTGCAAACGAAGTGACCAACAAGGGATTAATCTCCAAAATATACAAACTGCTCATGCAGCTCAATACTCAAAGAAACAGAAAAACACAATTAAAACATGAGCGATAGATCTAAATAGACATTTCTCCAACAGACATACAGATGGCCAACAAACACATGAAAAGATGCTCAGCATCACTAATTATTAGAGAAATGCAAATCAAAACTACAATGAGGTATCACCTCACACTGGTAAGAATGGCCATCATCAAAAAACCTACAAGCGATAAATGCTAGAGAGGGTGTGGAGAAAAGGGAACCCTCTTGCACTGTTGGTGGGAATGTAAATTAGTACAGCCACTATGGAGAACAGTATGGAGATTCCTTAAAAAACTAAAAATAGAACTACCATATGACCCAGCAATCCCCCTACTGGGCATATATCCAGAGAAAACCATACTTCAAAAAGATACATGCCCATCAATGTTCTCTGCAGCATTATTTACAGTTGCCAGGACAAGGAAGCAACCTAAATGTCCATTGACATATGAATGTATAAAGATGATGTGCTACATAAAAACAATGGAAAATTACTCAGCCATAAAAAAAGAATGAAATAATGCCATTTGCAGTGACATGGATGGATCTAGAGATTGTCATACTGAATGAAGTCAGACAGAGAAAGACAAATGTATGATATTGCTTATGTATGGAATCTAAAAAATATGGTACAAATGAACTTATTTACAAGACAGAAATTGAGTCACAGATGTAGAAAACAAACTTATGGTTACCAAGGGGAAAAGTGGGGAGGGATACATTGGGGGACTGGGATTGACGTATACACACTACTATGTATAAAATAGATAATAAGAACCTAATGTGTAGTACAGGGAACTCTACTCAATACTCTGTAATGGCCTATATGGGAAAAGAATCTAAAAAAGAGTGTATATATGTGTGTGTATGTGTGTGTATATATATATATAATATATATATATAATATATATATATATATAACTGATTCACTTTGCTGTACAGCAGAAACTAACACAACATTGTAAATCAACTATACTCCAATAAAAATTAGTAAAAGAAATAAAAAGTTGTGTTCTTAGGCCATAAGTCTCACAAAAGGCTATCAGCATATGTAATATATAATATATATGATATTTTTTCTATTAGAAGCACATTTAAATTATAACTGAGGAGGTCTGATACTCCTCGCTCTTTTACAGCAATCTCAAGAATCTGAAACCATATTCTTATAAGGATATGTTTCTCTTCCAACCACACATTTATGTATTAATTCATTCAACAATTATACTGATCAACTAATATGCTCTGGAGACTCAACAGTGAACAATAAAGACAATTAAATGTTTCTTAACATATACCTATATTTAACATGCTATCATAGCAGGCATACAATGGTAAAATTAATATAATATAATATGATATAATGTCAGGGTTGTGATAAGTCCTAGAAAGGAAATATTAAGTCTCTCTTATAGCCTTCCAAGATAGCCATATGAAGCAGGAGGCTCTAGGATTTTGGAAGTCAAAATCTAGGTACATTCAGAATAGCCACTCCAAGGAGACTGAAGCATAAAAACTCTAAGGTCAGTAAAATAAATAAATTGAGCTTAATCAAACTTAAAACCTTTTACACATCAGAGGAAACCATCAATAAAATGAAAAGACAAGCTATGGAATGGGAGAAAATATTTGCAAACAGCACAACAAAAAAGAGGTTAATATCCAAAGTATAAAAGCAGCTCATAAAACTCAATAGCAAAAAAACAGACAACCCAACCAAAAAATGGGCAGAAGACCTAAATAAGCATTTTTCCAAAGAAAATGTATAGATGGCCAAAAGGCACATGAAAATATGCTCAACATCATTAATTATTCGTGAAATGCAAATCAAAACCACAATGAGGTATCACCTCACACTGGTCAGAATGGCTATCATCAAAAAGTCTACAAATAATAAATACTGGAGAGGGTTTTGAGAAAAAGGGACCCTCCTACACTGTTGCTGGGAATGTAAATTGATGCAGCCACCATGGAAAACAGTTCCTCAAAAAATTAAACATAGAACTACCATATGATCCAGCAATCCCACTCCTAGGTATATATCCAGAAAAAAAAGTGAAAACTCTAATTTGAAAAGGTACATGCACCTCAGTGTTCATAGCAACACTATATACAATAGCCAAGACATGGAAACAACTCAAGTGCCCATCAACAGATGATCAGCTTAAGAAAATGTGATATATATATATATATATATATATAATATATATGTATTATATACACACATGTATATGCACACACACACAATGGAATACTACTCAGCCATAAAAAGGAATGAAATATTGCCATGTGTAATGACAGGGAAGGACCTAGAGAATATTATTCTAAGTGAAGTAAGTCAGAGGAAGACAAATAATATATGATATCACTTATATGTGGAATCTAAAAATAATACAAAAGAATCTATATACAACACAGAAACAGACAGACATAGAAAAGAA
Source organism: Grampus griseus (assembly GCF_964374135.1). NCBI lineage: Eukaryota > Metazoa > Chordata > Mammalia > Artiodactyla > Delphinidae > Grampus > Grampus griseus. Next base: position 20,815,425 of record NC_139018.1, read on the forward strand.
ACTTATGGTTACCAAAGGGGAGAAGGAGGGAGGGAAAAATTAGGAGTATGGAATTAACAGATACAAATTACTATACATAAAATAGATAAGCAACAAGTATTTACTGTATAGGACAGGGTATTATATTCAATATCTTATAATAACCTATAATGAAATATAGTCTGAAAAAGATAATCACTTTCCTGGGCACCTGAAACTAACACAATATTGTAAATCAACTATACTAAGAAGAAACACTTTGAAAAACATGATAGCTATGTCATTTTTATTACTGTTTTTGTTATTTTCACTAGAATCATCCTGTCAGTTACCTACCTCAGTCCAATTTCATAGAACATCCTTTCTCAAAGTATGTTCCTGTGATACTTAGTCTATTGGATCTCAGAATATCCCATGTTCTCCCAAATCTGAATACTTGGCACTGACAGTTCCTTCTGGTTGAATGATTTTACCCAACTGTACAAGGACTAACAGTCTGTCCACCTACCAAAGTGCTATTCTTTTTAAATAATCTTTTAAATGTACCCTCACCTGAGAGCATTTACTGATTTCCCTAGGTAACCATAGGGAACCTTCTCCCAGGCTTCTACTTTATTCTGCAAAGTCTTGTACCATAGCTTATGACATTGCATCACCTTTTGTGGTCTCCATTTTAGTCTCACTTCTAGACAGTAAATTTCTTTAAAGAAAGACAACTTTGTCTCTATGTACTCAGTCCCTGACATAATCATCATCATCTTCATCACCATGGTCACAGAAAAATGTTTATTGTATTTTATCAAGAGATATTTATTGTTCTATGAACCTTACATATATTATATGAATAATGGAACCTTCCTACTGGTAAATTATGCTTCTTCTAGAGCATGTGAAATGTAAACACAGAAACCTTCAGAGACTTGCCTGAAGTCATGCAACTAAGGATGACAGAGCCATGTTCTGTAATTCCAGAGCCCAATTTCTTAATGCTATGCTGAATAAACACTCAAATGTTTTATGAATAATGTGTACATGATCCCTAAGGTAACTTTTAACCCCAACAGCAGTATATTTTCAGGGAATTATTAAGCAATTAAGCAACTCGTGTCATGCACTAGGCTAAGTGCTGTGAAGGATGGAAAAGCATGACTATGTAAGACAAATATCCTACTTCCAAACATAATTTGGTTGAGGAAAAAAAATGTAGCATACATGAAAACACAAATTAGATGACAAAAACACACTAAAATGGACTGTAATGAAATTAAGAAATGTTAAAATTCAGTGAGGGCCAGAGAATCTGGAGAGAAATGTTATTATGAGGTCACTTTAAAGAGCCACTAATGTATTATATTGTACTTTAAAATTCTTCCTGATTCTTTTAGTCTGAGAATGCAGTAGTCTTTACTTTCAGTGAGTCTAATAGATAAGCAGTTGATTGAAATAGTTACAAAATTACTGTTATTTCATAGAGCAGAATGCCAGAGATGCTTTGTGTATTGTTGAGTTTTGAGCACATAGGAGGAAAGTGAATTTAGTGTCACTATCTTTAAAATATTACCTTAAATATGAAAATATGAGTATATAGATGACTAAATAGTTGAAATTTGAACACTTGCCTTGCCTGCCTCTCCTGTTCTCCCCTCCACCTCCCTCCTATGCCCCCAGGACCAATGTGGCTGGGGAGGAGGGGGGCCTTGGAGGGCAGGGGACTGGCCTGGGAGCTCAGCAGTCTCCCCAGGCCTGAATGAGCAGGTAAAATGCCCTCCACTCCTCTCCTTGTCCCGGAGGGCCCCTCCCTCCCGCCTCTCCTGATCTCCCGGCCTCCCTCTTATACCCCCAGGACCCACGCAGTCTGGAGGGGTCTTTGGCTTGGTTGTAGGTTTTTCTTTCATCACTTTAAGTACGTCCTGCCACTCCCTTCTGGCCTGCATAGTTTCTGCTGAAAAATCAGCTGATAACATACAAAGGAATCCCGATAAGGTTATTTGTTGTTTTTCCCTTGCTGCTTTTAATATATGTTCTTTGAATTTAATTTTTGTTAGTTTGATTAATATGTGTCTTGGTGTGTTTTTCAAAGGGTTTATCCTGTATGGGACTCTCTGTGCTTCCTGGACTTGGGTGACTATTTCCTTTCCCATGTTAGGGAAGTTTTCAACTATAATCTCTTCAAATATTTTCTCAGACCCTTTCTTTTTCTCTTCTTCTTCTGGGACCCCTATAATTCAAATGTTGGTGTGCTTAGTGTTGTCCCAGAGGTCTCTGAGACTGTCCTCAATTCTTTTCATTCTTTTTTCTTTATTCTGCTCCTAGGCAGTTATTTCCACCATTTTGCCTGCCAGCTCACTTATTTGTTCTTTTGCCTCAGTTACTCTGTTATTGATTCCTTCTAGTGAATTTTTCATTTTAGATATTGTATTGTTCATCTCTGTTTCTTGTTCTTTAGTTCTTTTAGATCTTTTTTAAACATTTCTTGTATTTCATCAATCCGTGCCTCCATTCTATTTCCAAGATTCTGGAAGATGAATCTTTATTGTTATTACTCTGAATTCTTTTTCAGATAGATTGCCTATTTCCTCTTCATTTATTTGGTCTTGTAGGTTTTTACCTTGCTCCTTCACCTGTGACATAGTTTTTTGCTGTCTCATTTTTGTTTTTAATGAGTGAGATTGTGTTCCTGTCTTACTGGTTGTTTGGCCTGAGGCTTCCAACACTGGAGTTTGTAAGCTGTTGGGTAGAGCCAGGTCTTGGTGCTGATATGAGGAACTCCATGAGATCTTACTCCAATGAATATTCCCTGGAGTCTGAGGTTCTCTGTTAGTCCAGTGGTTCGGACTCAGAGCTCCCACTGCAGGAGCTTTGGCCTGACCCCCGGCTTGTGAACCAAGATCCTGAAAGCCTCATGGGGTGGCAAAAAAAAAAAAAAAAGAAAAAGGTAAAAAATAAAATTAGACTAGGAAGCTAACAGTTATGTTAGAAAGAATATAAAAATAAAAATATAGATGAATCAACAACTGGAAGGTACATCAGTACCACAATAGTAAAAAAAAGGAGGAGGAGGGAAAAGAAAGAAAAAGTGGGGGGTGGAAAGGCCTTGGCTGTGGAGGGTGGGGCCTAAGCAAAGGTGAGGTTTGGGCAGTGGGAGGGGCCTATGCTTAGGACCCACAGGGATGGGAAAGGCCCTGGGGGCTGTGGGGGCTGGGGCTTAGGCTCAAGGAACAGAAGGGGCCCAGTCATGCCCACCAACCCTTGGTCTCAGAGGGAGGGGGACCTCACCTGGGAGCCCAGCAGGCTTCCTGGGCTCCAGTGGGAGGGGCAAACGCTCCTCTCCCGCTCTTCCCACCTTCCTCTCCTAATCTCCCTGGGTTTCCCTCCTATGCCCCCAGGACCAATGTGGGGGAGGGCGGGCCTTGGAGGGCAGGGGACCAGCCTGCAAACTCCACCTCCTAGAGTAACAGAAATAAAAACAAAAATAAACAAGTGGGACTTAATTAGACTTAAAAGCTTTTGTACAGCAAAGGAAACCATAAACAAGATGAAAAGACAACCCTCAGAATGGGAGAAAATATTTGCAAATGAAACGACAAAGGATTAATCTCCAAAATACACAAACAGCTCATAGAGCTTAATATCAAAAACACAAACAATCCAGTTAAAAAATGAGTAGAAGACCTAAATAGACATTTCACTAAGGAAGACATACAAATGGCCTAGAGGCACATGAAAAGATGCTCAACATCACTCATTATTACAGAAATGTAAATCAAAACTACAATGAGCTATCACCTCACACCAGTCAGAATGGCCATTATCAAAAAATCTAGGAATAATAAATGCTGGAAAGGTGAAAAGGGAACCCTCCTGCACTGTTGGTGGGAATGTATATTGATACAACCACTATGGAGAACAGTATGGAGGTTCCTTAAAAAACTAAAAATAGAACTACCATATGACCCAGCAATTCCTCTACTGGGCATATACCTGAGAAAACCATAATTCAAAAAGAGACATGTACCACAATGTTCACTGCAGCACTATTTACAATAGCCAGGACATGGAACCAACCTAAATGTCCATCAAAAGATGAATGGATAAAGAAGATGTGGCACATAGATACAATGGAATATTACTCAGCCATAAAGAGAAACGAAATTGAGTTATTTGTAGTGAGGTGGATGGACCTAGAGTCTGTCATACAGAGTGAAGTAAGTCAGAAAGAGAAAAACAAATACTGTATGCTAACACATATATATGGAATGTAAAAAAAAGGTTCTGATGAACCCAGTGACAGGACAGGAATAGAGACGCAGACGTAGAGAATGGGCTTGAGGACACAGGGAGGGAGGGGAAAGCTGGGGCAAAGTGAGAGTAGCATTGACATATATACACTGCCGAATGTGAAATAGTTAGCTAGTGGGAAGCAGCAGCATAGCACAGGGAGATCAGCTCAGTGCTTTGTGACCACCTAGAGGGGTGGGATAGGGAGGGTGGGAGGGAGGCTCAAGAGGGAGGGGATATGGGGATGTATGTGTGCATATGGCTGATTCACTTTGTTGTACAACAGAAACAAACACAGTATTGTGAAGCAATTATACTCCAATAATGAACTATTTTTTTAAAGAAAAAGGAAGTTAAAGGTCCAGTGGTTAAGACTTCACCTTCCAATATAGGGGGTACAGTTTTGATCCCTGGTCAGGGAGCTAGGATCCCACATACCTCATGGCCAAAAAACCAAAACAGAAAACAGGAGCAATATTGTAACAAATTCAATAAAACTTTAAAAATGGTCCACATCAAAAAAAAAAAAAAAAGATCTTAAAAAAGAAAAAGATGTAAAAAATTGTATCCAGAAGAACCAAAGAGGTTTCTTTTAAAATTTCCCAGGCCAGGTGGTCCAAAATTACCTTGAGGTGAATGAATTAATAGATGTATATTATATGTATCCGTTATGCAAATCACTAGATCAAGGAAATTCTAATAAAGATGTGCTGTTTGAAATAATAGGCTGGAAATACTAAGATAGGTGAAGAATAAGAAGCTCCCACCTTTCAGAACATTTGCATCATATGCTTTTAAATATTAGAATTGGAGATGTGCATAGTGAATCTTAAGTCCCCAAAACACTGTGCTTTTGTTAAATCTAAATCAGAATTAATTATGACTTTTTTTTCCCCTAAACTAAAAACTGAATAATTTAAAAGCTCACAGTTCCATCCTGGTAAACTAATATTCAAACATAATTTTTTATATATTTCCTAAAATTACTGAACCACCAAAGTATCCTCTATATTAAACTTGAAGTAACTCAATATCTTATTCAGGTTAAGGTTTCTGATAATAAGATAGGCCTATGATTTAACACTACTATATTTAGAAAGCTCACTATGTTGTATGTGTGTATGTGTTTGAATTATCTCTATCATCCAGTTTATGTTATCTTCATTTGTTCAGTTCTTTAAAAAATATATATTCACACAATTATATTTGGTTGAATAGGTACATAGCTCTAAATTCTTACTGATGAGTTGAACAGTTTCTTTAAATATACATTCAAATACTACCCTTTCTGCATTGCTCTTTCATGGATAGAAGTAGCAACAGACATATTCATGGATTTTCCCAACTGAAGAAAAGAATTTGCATTTTGAGGCAATCACATATTTAAGCCATTCCTCCTACAAGTTATAGGAATAAATCAATGGTAAATGAAAGACTGAACATGAAAATATAAAAAATGTTTATATTTTTGTCATTTCTTTGTTCAAGTTTCCATAACTGCATTTTCTATTTAAGATTGAATTTGATGTCATTCTTTCACAGAGATTGGTAGATAGAAAAAAAGAAGATAAAAACTAAAGCACTGAAGTAGACAACAAAAAACAATAAAAAAATAGATTAAAAAACAATGAACCTAAGGAAAATGTATGTGACCAGAGGAAAAAGAGATCTGAGAAGACTCAAATGCTATTGTTAAATTCTGTAACTAGTAATAAGCGTGATCTTGGGTGAGAAAACTGGTCCAGAGTGATTTTGTGACTAAGTTTTAAAACAAAATGGTTATACTAGATAGTGTTGAATGGCACTCTCAGACCTCAAAATTGATTACTATTTTATTCCAAAAGCATGGGATGAAAGAGAAACAAGGATATATGATAATCAAACAACTAAAAAGTAAAGGGAGCAAATGAAATGACAATTTAGCAAAATAATTCAATTATATGAAAAATTAGTAATGATGAATTAGTGAACCAAGGGAAGATTTTTACCTAATTATAGCCATATTTTCTGTCTTGTACTTAATGCTAATCAATTCAACATAATTGATCTTTATTAATTTTTTTCTTTAGTAAAATTGTAGAGACTCAAAAAATAAAATCAGAAGCATGAAAACACAGGAAGTATCTGTCAATTAAAGAATGACCAGAAAAAAACTAGTTTGAGTTTGTCCACCTTAAATTGTAGCTCTGCAAATAATCTGAGCATACTCTGAGAGGAAATAAGAGAATTTGGAAAAAAAATTCTGGTCCAAAGATTTTTATCAGTGATCAATTCTCTTGAAATCAATGTGAAATGAACCAAAGACCTAGGGCTTTGGACCCAAGTGTGTATCCCAACATTATCATTCACAGTTAAGTTTCTCAAATAAGGTTTTTCTCTCCATTTAAAAAGTAATTTCAAAAAACTTCAAATATTTACATCTACTGGTTATATCAGTTAATTTAAATGTAGCAGGAGAGTGATGTTTTCTTCATTCCCAATGAGTAATTGAAATGGTAGATCCATCACTCAAAAGTCATAGAACTTAAAGGCAAACCTTTATATACCAGGCATTTTTCTAAGCACTTTGTCTATACTGAGTCATTTTATCCTCATAACTATATACAATACATATGTAGGAGAAGAAGCTGAGGCACAGAGATTTACATAATTTGCTTAATGTCAAAGAAAGTATAAACAAAGGAGCCAGGATTGAAATACATGTGGTCTAGCTCCAGGATATATTATTCTTAAAACACTAACACTATAGTGATATAAATATGAAAGAAATTTTAAAAATTGTTAATAGCAACTTTTAAAAATGTGTCCGAAACTATGGAAGACAGAAAGATTAAGTGCCCAACCTGGCCAAAGGAAATATGCAGATGCATAGCCAAAAGGAGGTTAAGAAAATGGAAGGTCAGTGCTGTTAAATGCCATTAGAATAATGCCTTCTACTAAATAACTTCAAATACTTAAAGATAAATTATTTTAAAAGATTTTATAAATACTAAGAGGTTAAATACAGAAGGCTGCAGAACATATTAGTGATACTATTAATACAGGTAGGCCTGTATGGTATTAGGACACAGATGAATCACTTAATGTATTTATATATTACCCAATTTAATCCTTATGACAACCCTAGAACAGATTCTTATGACCCTCCACACTACAACCTTGTCACCATTCCTATGTTACAAGTTAAAAACCTACACAGCAACAACGAAAACTGAAACACAAAGAGATGGGGTAAGTTGCCCAGGGATGCACAATAATTAGGTGGTGAAACCTAGGGCTTCTAGCCCCAGATTCAATACAGCCCACCACCATGCTGAGCTGCCTCTTGATTCAATGCACTGCTATACCGTCATTTTAGATATGCTGATCTGACCTCTAGATGTGCTTGATGACTTAGATGATGTGCTTGATGACTTTGATTAAGTGCTGACAAGGGGAAGTTGTAGAAGAAAACACATCTATACCCATAAATTATTGCCCCATTATATTTACAACTAGTCTGACCCTAACTGCCAGTAGTAACCTGGCCCAGATTTAGCAAAGGCCATTGAGTTTTAACATCTGAGCATTCTTTGGAGTTTCTCTCTAGATATAAGACTGTCTTCTCAAACAGAAAGATAAATTGGTGGGAAATTTTAAATGCCAAAGAAAAAATTAGGTTTATGTAATAGCAAACAAATAAAACTTTATCTCAGTGAGCATAATTCTTCCAGTTTTGTTTTGTTTTTTTGCGGTACGCGGGCCTCTCACTGTTGTGGCCTCTCCCGTTGCGGAGCACAGGCTCCGGACGCGCAGGCTCAGCGGCCATGGCTCACGGGCCCAGGCGCTCCGCGGCATGTGGGATCTTCCCGGACTGGGGCACGAACCCGTGTCCCCTGCATCAGCAGGCGGACTCTCAACCACTGCGCCACCAGGGAAGACCCTCAGTGAGCATAATTCTGAACTAATCCAACCAACATTAGTGTAGTGCACACAAACAGGAAGACAGGTAAGGGTAAAAAATTTAATAAACAGAAACCTCAATTAAATAGAGTCAGGAAACCAGAATGGGGAGCTCCCATGCCATGCCCTGAAACAATAGCAGAGCAGAGCCCAACAGGGAGAAGGAAAACTCCTCTTCTTCCCTGGCAACAACTCGGCCAATGAAAAGCCATGGACTCTTTACTTACTAAAGCCCTCCCAACTTTCTTCCCTATGAAAGTGTCTCCTTCTCTTGCTGTCCTGAGACTTGCATGTGGCTCACAGTGGTTGCAGACCCTGAATTGCAATTCTGTGCTGATTCCACCTTTGTTGGAGAGTAAACTCATCTTTGCTGGAGAAATTTGTTTTCTGGCAGTCTATTTGTTTTAAGTCAGAAGATAAAAATGACAATGATAAACCTCATCTTTCTGAGACATATACAGTCTCTATTTTTTTTTAATCAAACATTTAAAAGAGAATTTCTTCTTTTCTCATTTTGGAGAGAACCCCTTTTACCTAGTCATTCCTGGTCCTATTGAACCAAGCCCTGTGACCTCTGGTTAGGCTGCCAGGATCCAGTATTTAAACAATTGTAATCTGCAAAGATTAATCTTTGTAACAAAGATTATGGCTAAGAAAGTGGATGCTCAGTAGCAGCTACAGAAAGTGTCTTCTCTGAAAAGAGTTGAAGCAACTCCCTAGGCTCCCTTGAGATTGGCTTTCAAATTCCACAAAGGCTGCGTTTTGTTTTTGTATCTTCAGGGAAGCCTTGTAATTCCCAGTGTCAAGAGCACAACAGAATCTGTGATGGTGCAAGGAACTCAGCTCATCAGCATTAATTATTGCTCTGCTAGGCTTGTAAACAAATGTAATCAGAAGCCTTATTCAGAGGCCCCAGTGAGGATGCCACCTTTTTCTCTGCCTGCTCATTCCTGGTCTCCTTCCACTCTCGCATGAACTGTTGGCTCTCCACCCTTTTGATCACTTTCTCCCTGGGTGGGCACATCTGCCTTCCTGGCTTCAGCTAAAATTTCTATTATGTTAACTTCTAATTATATATTTTCAGCATCAGCCTTTTTCAGAAGCTCCACACCTGTATTTCCAACTGCCTACTAAACGCAACTCAAACCACCAATTCCAAAACTGGCTCATGCTATTCCTCCACCCTCGAGCCCATATTTGTTTTTCCATGAGAGCTCCCACGGCAAGCTGATGTCTCTGTGCTCTGTGTTGCCAATGCTGCACAGAAAGAAAACCTCAGGTTCATCCCTGAATCATTTCTTTTACCCTCATCCTATCCCACCACAGCCAGTCAGTCATCAGATCACTTCAATCCTAACTCCACAAGTGTTCCTATTTGGGAACTCTTACCTGCTGTCAGTTTCTCCTCATTTCTTAACTGGATGATTCCCAGCCCCTATCTGTCTGATTTGAGGCTCTCACCATGCTTATCTCCTTCCCACCCAGCAGTGTTATTTTTCAAACATCAAATATTCTGCTCTTCACTTTAAATGTTTAGTGATGAATATACTTACTTTTCTCATGGCAAAATATACTTTGTTGAAGTAAAACTTGATGAAATAGATAAAAGTCAGCTCTAATTTATTTTAATCTCGACAAATTACTTTCATGAATTTGATGCATGTTGTTCTCAGTATAAATCAAAACTCCTTAGCCTGGTGTTCAGACAAATGGCCATCATCTATATCCTAGACATGACCTCCTACTATTTTCCCCATAGATATTATAATTTGGACACACTGAAATTTGTGCATTGTTCACTAGTGGTGCCTTTAACAGTTCCTAGAACACAGTAAGCACTGAATAAAATGCTTGCTGAATGGATGAAGAAGTTGTTCTCTGCAGTTCCTCTCTGCAAAGCCCTTTCTATGTTCCCTGTTTGCCTTTTCACATTCTACTCTCTTTACTTAGAAATTTCTTTCTGCTCTTTTGGACCTGGCTAATCATCGCTACCCTTTCTGAAAAATCTAGCTGACATTTGACCTTTTGATTAATTATCATTAATTAATTCAACAAATGTTTATTGAGCTCATACCAAGAGCCTGATGCAAAGGATACAAGAGCCACAATTTAGTGTGCAAAACATATAAAGAATTACAAAGCAATTGCATACTTCCTTGCAGCCTTTCCTATATATTCCCACATATGCAGTTGCCTCTTTCTGTCTACTCCACATTTTTTATATCACTCAGAACTACTGCATTAATTTAGAAAAATTTCTCTCCAAGTTAATCTGATATATTGCCAGACTACACTTTATTACACTATACTCTCGTTTCCCCTAAAATGAGCATAATTTCTAGCAAATAGTAAGCCACCAACAAACGGTGGTTATTTATGTAATTATGCTGAGGGTGCAATATAGTAAAATGAGTCTATGCTTATGATCAGATTGCTGAGTTGAAGTTCAGACTGACTTATGTAATTAGGATCTGGAGTGGATCATTTAACTTTCCTGGCCTCCTTAGCACCTTGTCAATCAGGTGAGACAACACCTACTTCATAAAGTTCTTGTAAGCATCAGGTGATGAAATAAGATGGACTATGAAACTGGGACATGTTGAATGCTTGTCAGTTGTTTGCCTGATTTAGGAATAAAAAATATGATAAGGTAATGAAAGTTCAACATATTGGATAAGTAGAAGAATGCAGACAAGAACAAACAACTGAGTTAATAGGTCAGTTCTTCCTAGACCGAAAAGCTCTCCAAGGGCAGCAGCAGAAAAAAAAATACAGAATAGGTAAACTCATGTTTTAGTCAAATTGGAAAAAGGAAATTTAATAGTTCCTTACTTAAAAGGAGCAGAAAGGTGATATCAAAATATACTGTACATCATTTTGTTAGATATAACTTCTCATAGTAAACTGTATGAGATTTTAATTTCAAAGTTTAGTTATTTTAAACAAATGTATTTGTTGTTCTTTGAAGTCGATTTTCAAAACACTCCAAGATATACATGCTTGGCCTACATGGGGCACAAAATCAAAATTTCTGGAGCTCTCAAAGAGCAAAACCAGGGAGAACCTCCCCCATCTCTGTCTCCCAAGGGTCTTCCTCAACATAACTCATTTCTGCTTTTACACTGAGTCCGATGAGCTCTGATTCCTCTGGATTCCTTTGGCAGATATTTAACTGATGACTGATGGAGTGGACGGGAAGAGGGCCTTCATCAGGTGAAGACTTCAGGACTTGATGAAGCTGAGATTGAAGGACACTTCAAAATCGCATTTTTATAGACTACACAGACCACTCAGACCTGAGAACATCACTCTCCAAGATAGTTCTTGCATTTGCTTCAAGACAAGGTGAACTCCTCTTCACATATGAACTCTAAGAACATTGACTGACATCAAACCATTCAATATTTTCCAGAACATAGATGTTTAGCTACAGGGTATGTTTAGAGGACAAAGTTCAGCTTCAGTTGATTACTTACAATTCTCATGGTTTTTATTTGACATGTCTCCGTTTTCCTTTCATCCCTTTAAAGAAATCCATCTTCTTGACCTGATGAAACTGGGAATGATGAGCAAATTTCCAAAACCAAGCTATTTACTGAAGCAAAGAGAAATTTTTGTAAAATCCTATGTAATTTCAATGTAAAAACTACCTTGAGAAACCAGAAAGTACAAAACTTTAAGAGAACTACCCCAAAATAAATAAATAGGGAAGAAAATTGGACATTTTTGAATGGCTATCAGTTACTTAGGGAAATTGTAAGGAAGAAGATTAAGTTTAATTTGTCCATTATCAAATATGCTAAAATATGCAGATACAGGATTTGAACAAATATTCAAATCTAGAATATTTACTCTTTCTACAATATTTTACTATCCGCGAAGTGTACTTTTTTTTTTGGCTGCGTTTGAGAGCTGCACTGCTGCTCTCTCTAGTGGCTCGCGGGCTCTAGAGCGCAGGCTCAGTAGTTGTGGTGCACGGGCTTAGTTGCTCCGCGGCACGTGGGATCTTCCTGGACCAGGGATCGAACCCATGACCCCTGCATTGGCAGGTGGATTCGTAACAACCGTCCCAGAGTGTACCATTGTTGAACTCTAGGACCACCTTAAATTCATGACCAAAAAAAAGAAAAAAAAATTGGAGTTTTATTTTTAAAGAGAGGTTAAAAGCATACGAAACCCTTTTTTTTCTTCTCTTTTAAAAATTGAATCATGTACTATTGAGTCAATTTACAACTGTCCTTGGTTCATGATTTTGTAAATAAACATGGCATCACTTTTGGCAGTGTGTCAATCTGACTTGTTTTCACAGCAGAAACTGAATGAAGTCATGGAGTAGCTTTTCTGGCCCGGTCATAACAATATAATTTACAGCATATTAGCCTTTTCATATCATATTGATTTTTTATGCTGAAGGGCTTCCAAAGCCACAATAGAAGCTAGTTCTGTGCTAAGGAACAAAATACCAAATTAAACATTAAGGCATGTGCCAATTTGAAGACTGAGTTAATATTAACAAAATAAACATTTGCTTCTTCTTAAAAACATTGCATTCACCCATGACTAGACTCATATGATAAAGGAATCTTAAAAAACAAAGATGAAAACCAAAAATAATTACTTTCCAGGGCCAAGAATAAGAGCTTTCACTGAATTTTGAACTTGGTTTTCAGCACGAGAAAAAATAATCACTTGAAATAATTCAAAAAAAATTGATGATATGAAATAAAGGAAAAGTGTAAGCCAAGATTCAGGAAATATTTACAAATCATTTGTTCCTTAGACTGTGGAAAACTTTGTTCACAGAATGTTTCCAATGCTGAGTTCCACATAAGGATCCTTGTTCATCACTTTAAACACTATTTGAGAAGTCCTGAATTTATTATATTAAGTTTTGGAGTAGAAACTTCTTGGTATCAATCTCTGATTCCCTCAACCCAGATTCTTACTTTTTAAAGCAAATAACGCTTTAAAGCCAAAACAAATTAAACAGACTTTAATCTGCTTTATCCCTTTTTTCCTTAAACCAAATTCAATTTTAGGTTTTTATATTTGGGTAAAGAAGCACAACTAAATTTTAGAAAATTTTTTCGTCATTTATAAAAGTAATGCTTTTAATTTATTTTAGAAAATGTTATTTCCAGTTTTTTTTTTAATTTATTCATTTATTTTTGGCTGCACTGGGTCTTCGTTGCTGCACACAGGCTTTCTCTAGTTGCGGCATGCAGGCTTCTCATTGCAGTGGCTTCTCTTGTTGAAGAGCATGGACTCTAGGCGCGCGGGCTTCCGTAGTTGTGGCTCACGGGCTCTATAGCGCAGGCTCAGTAGTTGTGGCGCCTGGGCTTATTTGCTCCGCAGCATGTGGGATCTTCCCGGACCAGGAAATGAACCTGTGTCCCCTGCATTGGCAGGCAGATTCTTATCCACTGCGCCACCAGGGAAGTCCAGTAATGCATTTTAAAATAATTTCAAATATAAAATATTTTACTACATTTGCCTCTTCACACAAAATATTTCAGATTCCTTCAGAAAAAGAACATTATATATAACTTCCACCTAACCTCCAAATGAAGTCAACATTGTTTCAACATTATAATCCAATCCACAGACTCCTTTAAATTTGGCCAAATGTCTCAATAGTCTGAATAAAAATCATCCCTTTTCTCCATTCTGGACAATCATCTCCTTTCTTCAATAGGGAGCTGTTCCTCGGACTTGCCATCATATTCATGTCCTTGACAGATTCAGAGTCTAGGTGACCTTCAGTGCAGGTTTGTCCATTGCTTCTTCTCCTTGAGCAGACTCAGGTGAAGCATCCCCATCAGGAATATCCCAGACACTATGATGTGCTCTTCTCAATGCAGCTCATCAAAAGGGACACAAGGTTGACACCTCATCACCACTGGTGATATAACAGGATACATGTAAACATTATGGGTTACATTTCTGCCAGGCTTTTCCACACACAAAAACATGCTTTTCCCTTTGTAATAAGTGGAATTTTATGGGAAGATATCCTTAGATTATGGCAATATCCTATTCCTATTTGATTCCAATGGTCAGTCTTGGTATCCCTTGATTCTCACCTAAAATATCCACCACAATGATTGCCAAATGATGATTTTCCATTTCTGTCACATTTAATACTTGGTATTTTACCATAAAGAGTAGCTTAATATGTTCATGGACACATTTGTTCATATCAGCATGGACAAATAATTTTATTTTAGTCAATGGCTTGTAATCGGTTATAATTTTGATGTTCAAATTTTTCTAGATTTGTCCAGTGGGATCCCCTTCAAGTTGGTGCCTTTGCCCTTTTAATAGATCCCTTTACCCCCTTTATGATATTGTTGAAAACTGGACATTTTTAGATAATATATTGTAGCAACTCTGGATATTGATTTCTCCCATCCCTGGAGAGTTGATGCTGTCGTTTGTTCACTTGGTTGGTTGATTAGTGACTTAGCTGAACTGACTCTGAAATCTTTCTCCTGTAATGTGCTGCTTCTGATGTCCTAAGATTTGTTTTCTTATATTTATCTTGTAGCCTGGCTACCTATGATTTGTTCCTGAATCAGCATAAGCCACTTACTGGTTAAAGATTGTACTTAATCCCCCTTAGGAATCCAAGTTTTACTCATTACCATTGGATATGTGTGTGGCTTGGAGGCTGCTTTCTCAGTTCTAGGAATTCACATTTATGACCCATTTTTGGACAGAGACTAGTAGTTTGTATCTTTCCTTTCTTATCACTCCTGAGAGGGCTTACCATTTGGCATAGAGTCTTCCAGGCTCCTAGGGTTGTGTCCGATCATATTTTTAAGCCTGGCTGAAATAGGAGCTGCCCCTGGGTCAGAGTAAATTATTCAACTAATCATGGAGCAGACATTGTGTTTAAACCCTTGTGTCAGTAAGGCTTCCGTTCTGCTGATGGCCGTGTGAATTTGAGGATGTTTTCACATCTGTCCCAAGTCCTATCCTGCCTATGCACAGCACTCCCAACCCCCCAGGGTTCACAGTGATCCCAGAAGGACTCTTGGTTATCTCTTTCCCTGGCTTTCTGTGTTAAACTTCTGATTGCCCTGCTGTTTTACTTCTTGCTATTGTATCACGGAGTTATAACTGTACTCACTTAATTGGTTTCCACCAAGAACTCCATTTTTT